>NC_084989.1:1972500-2147500 GCF_963691925.1 Scomber scombrus
TACATATTCAGTCAGTTATGTACAGAAATGTATTTGTCAAAGATCTTACTTTGTTTATGACCAAATACTTGGGAAACTGATGACACCAATACTTTACCGTAAGAATCCGCCTATTTATTAATGTATTTGTCAACAACTAAAACTCATTTTGTGGAAATGGCAAAAACATATAGAAACCATTATACAATACAATTATGTGCATCCAGACATGCAACCAATGTGGATTGGAGATAGGGACATGTTCAACCTAATATAGAGTTCCTCTTTAACCCTTACATCAAATTTGAGCCATTTTGACATTTGACAGCTGTAAAAACACCCCAAATGTCTTTTATTCTGAAATTTGATGACTTTTCCTAAAGTGTCCCAAAATGCAAAATTGTTCTCCAAAAATTAGTGATGTAAAAGCTCAAAAATACACTCTCTCTGAAACATGAATCAAGGTTTAATCACACATTTTTTGATCAGTCAGATCCACTATTGATGCTTTCTAAACACATCTGTGGTTAAACATTTGGTATAGACACTTTTTTTGAAGGGATTCTAAGACCGGGTCACATAGAGGTGTAGAAAATGAAAAGTATGTAAGGGTTTAACTTGACATTTAATTTTTTCATTAACACTCTCCAGGTGTTCAGAATAATATTCCTCAGTTCCTCAACATTCACAAGCATTTTCTCCTCCTCCACTGCCCTGCCAGCGCAACATGTCTCTGATTGGCTGTGGTCTTACTCAGCATCAGCTTCTCCTTCTTCCTTGCCTCACTGGGCTACAGTGACATCACCATCAGTGAGGCGAGGTAAGCTGCTGACGTAAGCTCCAGTCCCTACACTGAAAGCAGCAGAAGCGAGCTTGAGTAAACACACTGCGCTGGTATATATTTATGTCTGCTCAAAACAGCTAAATAAATCACTGAAAGCAGGCGGGCGTTTCAAATGACACATTTTAAATTATAGTAGACTTCCTCTACCTTCCACTTACAATCCCAAAATTTACAGCACTTTCAGTGACTTTGTTACGTCATCTACATTCATTTAATCAAATAAAAGTTGCACAGTGGTGCATTTTTTAAAAGGAATGATCCGTCTACCTCTTTCCAGTTTCATCCAGCTTAAATGACTCCAGCCTGGATGGAGACTATGAACTTTATGTTACTTTATACTTTGATGATTTCTTTGCCCACTTTCTTCCTTCTCATTTGTCTGTTTAATGCAATTAGTTAATTCTTCTCTTCTTTGCCTTCGGGATGCAATTGTCCACTCTACACCCTGTCTCCTTTTTCCTACTGATCATCACTTGCTCTCCCACCACTGCCAGCAGGAAAGATTATTGCCCTGGCACTGCTCTTTAGATGATTATGGTCCACCCGAACGGCTGTGTTGTTGTGGTAGTGAGTAATCTCCACTGAAAGGCCAGCGTCGACCGCGGTTCGGACGATCAATACGGAGGAGCTCGCTTGAAGGTCAGACGCTCTAATGAGAACGCTGTAATTGCAAATATTCATCTTTTGAATGCTCGCCTCTGGGATCAGGTTATCAATTACGCATGCACATAGACATGAGGCGGCCTCACACTTCCAGAGTTACACATGCAAGCAAGCTTATGATTAGAAATCCACTCACACAAGAGAGCATGAAGTGCACAGTCATGATTGCAAACAGGAACTAGTTAGCATGCAGCGGCACACGTTCACATTCACAAGAACATGACATACTTTAACACACAAGTGGAACAAGTTTACAATGCTGAAGAGGGACAGGGACTTCCAGAGGATTAGGGTGTTTTCGGACCTATAGTTTGTGTGCTCTGGGCTGAATTACTGGCTGAGTAGGTAAACTTTACACACCAAAATGCATCAGTTAAAGCCAGGTGGGGATATTCACTCCACTAATTGGTTGGATGTGTCTGGGGCGGGCGGGAGAATGTAAACACAGGAAGAAGCAGCTCCTGTGTGCACCAAGAGGGAATCAAACTGCATCGCTTGTCCAGGTTGGATGTTGATTCATTCTCCAGATAGCTGCCAGCAGCTGTTGATTTCTATCATCCACATCACAGCATATAAAGTACACTTGGCTATGGGAGCTGTGGAGCTCAAACTTGCAGGTTACACCCTGTAATTGGGTCGGATCAAGGCCGGATCACATTCCCACCGCAAACAAGCTGCTTCAGAATGTATAAGTGACTGTATACAGAGCACTTCCTTTAAAAGGTCCCAGTTGCTTTTGTCTGCACTTGCTTATTCAGACTTCAACAAATGACACACACACACACACAGACACAATACATGTAATTCAAGCCGTTGTTTGTTATGGTCTTTTCACAAAATCAGCTGACAGTAACAAAAGTACGGTTCGCTATCAGACATTTTTATGAATGTGAGAACTTATTAGTAAATATAAGCAAATGTTTTAAATACCTTTGGAAACAAATGTGACTTGATTCTTCGGCCTGTGGTTATCAAAGTGAGTATTTGCATATATTAGGGCCCGAGCACTAACAGTGTAAAGGCCCTATTGCATCTGAAGGAATTATTATTCTCGTTCTTCAGCCTGAAGCTCGTGAAAATTGGCAAATGGCTCTCCAGTGCCCCCTAGGCAAATTAAGAAAATGTAGACCCTTGCTGTAGATAGACGTAGACAAACGGAATTTAGTATGAGTATGTATGATGTAAAGACGCACAAAAAAGTATCTTGGACCCATACCCTAACTCCAACAGGAAGTCAGCCATTTTGATTCAAATGTTCGATTTTGGCGTCATTTTCGCCATTTCCACACCCCACACTTTAACAAACTCATCGTAGAGATTTTATCCAACCGACCTCATATCTCAGTATCATCTTAAGAACTTGAAGATGAAAAGTTATCGAATTCTTTCACCACTGTTTTACCTGGTGGGCGTGGCGATGCAGCAAATTTCAATGTTTCTCCATAAAACAGGAAGTCCTTATCAGTCCAACATACATGATCCAATCTGCCCCAAATTCCTCACACATGATGAGGTCCCGCCCTGAACACATCTATGTGTGAATAGCCTGAGCTGCAGCATATGAGAAGCAACATTAGATGAGGTGAGTCAATACTTGAGATAGTTGTGAAAGACATTAGAACGAAACATGTATGAAATTAAATGTGTTGGCCAGAGGATACGTATGTGTTATATGTATTCATATTCATATTATACTGAAATAAGAAGGAATGGAATGAAAAATAAATGAATAAATTAAAAAAAGCATATTTTTTCATTATTAATCAAGTTTAAAGAAGATGACAAAACACATCAAAGTAAGAGTCTACATTTTTGCCTCCAAACATTTTGTCCGTATGAAACTAATTTGCATTGATAAATATTTTTGTTTAGCTATGACTTGACAGTTGAAAGTGAGGATTGAAATGAAGCGCAGGGGCAGAGAGATGGGAGATGACCTGCAACAAAAATTCCCAGCCGGAATGGAACATAACAGATCGAAAGATTTTTCCGACATTTAATTCAACATGGATAAAATATACCCTTTGTATCCTTGAAACATCTTTCTCTTGTGGCATTTTGTATTGACATGATCAGATTAGGGAAGCAAAACAACATTATCCAAAAACCCAGTAGATGTAATGGATGAGGCTGATGATACATCTGAATGTTTTTAATTCTGCCCTTTAGAATCTTGGTTTTTCTCTCCTCAAGGGCTCCAAAGACAAGTTTTTTCAGATATAAAATAATCTTATCTGATGTCACCTTAAATGTCTTTGGAACATGGATTGGTGTTAGGATTTGATATGGCACCTTCGCATTTACTAAATCTATTCTACTATATGAAACAGCAGGGGTTGGTAAATAGTGTCTTGGTGTTCACAGTGAGTCCTCCACCAGAAAAAATGATTAGTCCCAATTAAATTTGACATTTCTCCACATTAGGGAGCATCAAAATGTTTTACAGACATTTGCTGTAGATACAACAATACAGGTAAAAAAGTAAAAAGGCTCATTTCTGTCCCAATAAAATCCAATAAAAGTGTCACAAATACACCATCTGATAGCCTCCATGTAGAAGACCAACTGTACTGTGCCTTGGTCTGTCATGCACCAGGCTATTTAAGAGGCTGTAAACAGTTTCTGGTGCTAAAATGAATTCTAATAAACTTACATATGAATAAGATATGACAAATAAAACCATTTCATTTTATTTATAAAACTAGGCCAGCTGAATCCTCTGGATCTAGGAAAATAGATAGGAATACTCAATTTTTACAGGACCCCAATTTTCCTTGGACATTTTCCTTAAAAGGATGATGTCATTTGGAGCTAATTATTGGGACTGCACACCTGAATGCATCCATGTCCACAGTGATGAGTTGAAGATACAAACATCACCTCCCACATGCTGTTAGCACTTATGTTCAATGTATTGAATAGCTACATTTCAGCACAGCAACAGCGAGGGAGACCGGGTCAGTGTCCATTTAGTATGTTCCAATGCTTGACTTTATAACTAACTTGTTTAGTCAGTGCACTGCATTAGATTAACATGCAAAATACCCTAACCCTAACCCTAACCCCTAACCCTAACCCTAAATCAACACGACTCATTCTTACTGATAGAACAGTTTCAGTTAGATTTTGTCTGTATTTTCTCTATAATTAATACATTACATAATTCTCTCCATAGGTTTGGGCCTGTAAAATTAAGCTTTACCATTTCAACAGTAACAGTATTGTCTCATTGAAGACACAACTGCTACTGCTAAATATACTATAGGTGAAATAACAGTTAAGATGAAATAAGGTTAGCATTTTGTCTTATAGCCTACAGCAACGTCATTTAAATCGTTGTGTTACAGATAAGCAGGGACGCACAAAACTGAAGATATCAATTGTAACTTTAACCTCTCTTTACATCATATTTTATGCACATTCATTAACATACTCTGTCAACTGTAACCTAAATTCAATAATTACGTTTCATTTTCTGTGTTTCTGTTTTCTGTTCCAGTGAAGAGAGAAGATGGCTTTCTGTGCAGGCTGTTACTGTGCCGTCAATACCTTGTTAACATGAATGATTTCATGTACTGAGAACAATGGCAGCTGACAAAAGCCTGTCTATCTACACTTCATTAGAAAAGTCTGACCAGGGTCAGGCTGGGATGACACTATCCTGGACTGGACTGAAGCAGCTCCCTTTTTAATAGGAATCTGCATGGTTCACAGCTCATTTTAGGTTAGCATTACAAGTTAAATGCTGCACATTTGACTAGAAATGTATTGGGGTAAAATACATGGAATAAAGAATACCACATAACCTTTATAAATGCTAAGCGAGGAGAGTCAAACTAGGGAAAAGAGGCCTAATTCCTGGCACCACATGTTGACTTAACACTTACATACTGTTTGGGTCATATTTGACCCATTTTGACATTTGACAGCTGTAAAAACACCCCAAATGTCTTTGACCCTGAAATTTGATGATTTTTTCCTAAAGTGGCCCATAATGAACAACAATGAAAATATTTTGAAATGTTATACTTTCGTAAAGGTGCTACAAATTATTGTCCATTGAGGTCATTTTTGAGCCGTATCTATTGAAATGATTGATATCATTTCATTTTTTTCATTAACACTCTCAGAATAATATTCCTCAGTTCCTCAACATTCACAAGCATTCTCTCAGGATGGTCATGTTGGGTAGTGGGACAATATGGTAAAGGATAAATAGGATGTCATCCTATCAATCATCGTAGCTGGATTGACCCACTACAGGGTAAACATCTTTACATACTTTTTGTATTGCCTCAACATTATTATTGTAATCACTGTCTTTCAGATTAGTAGTTCAGTGTAAACATTCGTGGAAGGTATAACATTGTCTCCAAAATGACATTGACCACTTACCCACAACAGATCCAATTAGCTGTGTACATGTAGCCTGAACACAGATAACATTAATCCAATAAACCTCCAGCCTCAGGCCAGAGGAAGGAGTTAAAACATCATATTGTAGCTGGAATTCACTTTAATGCCTGTACATCTGATAGTCATCCAGAATCCAGTCAACCATTGGTACATTGCTCCTTTTATTTTTATTTTTATGTTTATATAAGCCACTGGTATCAGCCTACGTTTCACTGGCATGATCTAAGCTTTACTAAGCTTTTCTAACCAGCTGAACAACTAGCAAGGTTTGAACAACTAGATTAACCTAGAAGAAGTGATGCAGACTGAAAGAATATTATAAATGATTGGTCAACGCTGGATGTTTACTGTTCAACTATGAAACTGAGCTCCAACCTCTCCTTTCCTCCTATTCCCAACCAATCTCATGCATCCAATCACTGCATGTGTTCCAACTTTCTACTGTATCATTCATAAACTACACCTTTTCTTCATTCTTTGCCTTGCTCTTATCGCAGGCATCAAATAGCTTCCACCAGACTCAAGACTCCTCCTCAGGGCAGGTTCAACCCCCTCCTGCAGGGCGTTGTGTCAGGATCTCCACCACCAGCCTCAGTCATGTCATCAATGGAATCTAAGTTTGTGCAGAAACATCATAAACAAATCATGTTCACCTCATACTCACTACTGTTGAGGTCCCTTCTTGTTGAACTAGCTTTCTAGTGATGTGAATGAACATCAGTTGTGATACAGATCTTCTTTCATGATTTTAGAAACACAAGGTTCTCTGTTCATATTACATATAGGTATTGTAGATTATTTTCTATTGTAATGTTGAGCTCATCATTCTTATATCATCTTGATCTCTCATCATCTCAAAAACAACAATCATCTTCTTCTTCTGCTGTCATGAATGCTTCACTCACTTGCCAATTTATTAGCTGTACATATTTACCTGTACAACATAAGGCAATCCAATCCCAAAGCTTGGCCATGAATTCTACTTTTATGAGGCTTATTCATTTTCAGTTTTTGATGACACTGTCAAAAAGGTGATAATTCTACTTTATGTTTATTGTTGGGGCCGTAGTGGGTCATGGTGGTGTACTGGAGTGCATTATATTGAAAAGTGTGTCTAATATTTTGTCCAGCCCATGGGGGGCATTTATAAGCTTCATAAAAGTAGAATTCATGGCAGAGCTGCGGTATTGGATTGCATTAGATTGTACAGAATCAATGAATAGTGTAATATGGGGATTTAGTGTGAAGGTACTCTTCTACGAGGCATCGGTTACTGTGCATCATGGCATGACACTTTCATTCAGCATGATTTTAATCACACACATACACACATATAAAGTTAACCCCAGTGTTCCTTGTCAAATGTCATTTGCCCAAGCTTGAGGATAGCAACCCATTTCAGTCTCATTAGCTGCTCTGGTTGAATAGGTCACCAGTCAGCTTCTTTATTCAACTGCTTTAAAATCTGTAGGCAATTTCCATAACTCTGCTTCTGCCCGAGTGGAAGGGAAAAGCAGAGAAAGAGAGAAAGATAGATAGAGAGAGAGACAGAGAACCACAAAAAGTGAATAAAGGCAAAATGAAAACAATAAATCTAAATGCAGAGCCAGAGTGCGATATCGTGTTGATTTCCCCACTATACAAAGGCAAATAACGGTTGGTGTTTTCTATTGATCTGAGAGAGCAAAGTGGTGTCTGCTGGTTGTTTTATTCAGCTGAACCCAAAAAAAGAGAGTGCGTCAGACAGAAAGGAAAGGAAAGACTTGCAGAATTCATTGTTTCAAAAGAGTTTTTTTTTTTTTTTTATAGCTACAATGTTAATTACGCCCAGAGACGCTTACTTCAACCATTTTGGTCATTTCTTCCATCCACAAAGAAATGTGAAGTAATTACAATTCCTGGTGAGCAATGTGTGTGTGGGAAGATAGGGAGAGATTGTGTGTGTGTCTGTGTGTGTCTGTGTGTGAGTGTACGTACGTGTGCATTTCACACGAACGTGCACGCGCACTTCGCAATTAATTTCTGTGATTTCCTACCAGTCCTTTTACAGGCTTTTTAAATGTCATCCTTTGCTATGATTGACATGCAAATTTGTGGCTGGCAGAAGGGCTAAATGGGAAGGCAGGTTTAGCGAACCAAGATAAGGGCATTGTTTCCCAGCTATAGGCTTATGGAGGCAGAGCAGGGGTTCATTGGGTTTAAGATGGAGGTTAACCCCTGCCAGGCCACTCACAATGCACTGGGGTTAGACACATCACATTGATTGTTAGCCTTTTATTGTTGAGGCCCTCAATTATGATGGGGGTTCCTCAAAGTTTTAGTCAACAGCTCCAGGGGAGGCAGTCTCTAAACCTCTAATTAAACCTACCATACATGCCTAAAATGAACACTTCACTGAATTTCAACCATATTTCCACAGATAACATGGCCATAACCTACATATTACTTACTCTATGGATGTTCTGTCATTTTTGCTATAACCATTCTTAACAGCCAGCTTCACTTATGTCATCCATTGATGTCAGAAGGACTACAAAAGGAGACAAGAACATTCATCCTTGACCTTTATCACAACCTTGTTCAAGAGTGTGTGACAAAGGAGGAAGACCACACATTGGATCATAGGACAAATATAGGTTGTTTGACCATGTAATCTGCAGGATACCAATGGTGTGTGAATGTGTGTGAATGATTAGCCTCCCCCCTGATGGGCAGGTTGGCACCCTGCATGGTAGCCCCGTCATCAGTGTATGAAGGGGTGAATGTGACATGTAGTGTCAATAAAACTAGAAAAGCACTATATAAGTACAGTACATTTACCATTTAAAGTAACCACCTTCTCAAAGTTAGGTGACAACAATAACCATACGCCCAATTGCACTGACATCTATGTTAAAATTATCTTGACTTGCCGTTGGAAAAAAGACTCTTGCAGTGGGAATCGTGAAACGAGCAGTGGTCTCCTGGTACAAACTCCACTGTTTGCAAGCTTGGGTTTAGCTATCCACTCAACCCATCAACTCAGAATGAGGAAGCACATATCTATCATAATTACTACAACCACTAGATGGCATCTGACACTGAAATGCAACTTCCTCAAACAAGGGGCGAAGCACAGTCCACAAGGAAAGAAAAGATAGGTCCAAACCTGAGGCAGTCACAACCCTTCTGTAAAATAGGGTTCCTACCCTGAACCTTAAACACCAAAGTGCATTTTGACTTTAATATTTACTATATACACAAAACTTACAACAGTTTTAGTAAGAGAAATGCTTGTTCTAAACCCAACAAACGCTGACAAACATGCCTTTTAAAAAACCTGAGCCTCCTCCCATCCCCAAGGGAAAATAAAAAATAAAGTGGACAGAGTAGAAAAGATGTTGCCATTAATAAGGTTGTAAAATAGTTACAAAGGTGCACAGGACTGGCAATCCATCATAATATTATCTTTGCCCTTAATATGTCGGATGCCCCAATTGTAAGGCTATTAAAACAGAGCCCACTGCGTGAGCTTCTGATTCAGAATTTCTGTAAAGAGTTCAAAAAGTGAGTGGACTATGGTCAGTATATACCACCAGAGTCAAGGTAGACATGGAAGCACCACAATACCAAGATTAATGTGAGTGGGTTTTTTTTCTACCACTGAGTAATTCAGCTGGTGGGAGTTAAAGCGATCTTGGCTTTCATTTACCTCGTTTGTCAGCTTGAAAGAGTACAGCACCTGCTCCAACAAGGCTTGCTTCCAAGTGAAGCTTGAAAGGCTGATTGGAGCAGGATGTTAGCAGTACTGGAGTAAAACACAACAGACAATATTGTGACAAATTAATAGCTTTTTCTTGAGCTTTCAACTGCATCTCACAGGCTTTCCTCACCAGGTGGAATTTGATCAGTTGCCATGGAGGTAGCGCAGTTGAGGACTGTCCTAAACTGAGAACATCCTGCCAGCAGTGGTGAGATCCGATGATACTTCAACATAACTTAAAATAAGTCAAGTGAAGCAAAAAAGAACTATAGTTCAGACCATCAGGCAGGTTGTAAACATTCTCAGGTTAGTTTCTTGTAGATGTCTGTTACATCTCATGGCTTAATAGTGACCTACAATACCAGCCCACAGTATGTGCGAGATAAGATTGTTAATGGCATTACTGGTGTGCTCACTTTTGGTTTTACCTCCTAATATAGTAACACTTTGGGCTAAACTGTCAGCTTGTTTACAACCTGTCTGATTATCTTGACTGCTCGTGTTTCTTGCCTCATCCCCCCTTACAACTGTCAGAACATCCAGCCTTCAAGTCACATGGACTCAACACTTACCACAAACCATTTGACACCTTAAAATGTCTGCTGTTACACCCCATCATCTTCCCTTATGGAAGATGATTGCCTGCTTCTTTGTTAAACTGAAATGTACGATTCTTAAATGGTTAGAGATGCTGCTACCCAGCAGCATCTGGAGGCATACTTACTGTTGTCAAATAATGATATTTTCTTTAAAGGTAAACTGAAGGATACAATCAGTGCTAATGGACATTGTTTGAACTATGATTCCGTCTGGTCCAAAAAGACTTTCTCCTACTGAGTAATGCTTGTTTAATACCTCAGTTGCACACATTCAGAAATGACTGGATTATGATGTGTCCCAGGGGGTTAACGATCAGACTTGGAGAATTGAAGTGGTTTATTGCAAGATAACCCAATAAATCCATCGTACATCTCATATTTATACACACATCAGAAGTTACCAGCCAGAACACAAACATTTCTTGTTTTTATGACATTGTAAGCCTTTTGCACACAATGGTCTATCTCTCACACAACCACTTTTCTCTACTCGCTCCACAGAGACTTAGCTCCGGCCTGCCAAGAGTCAGGCTAGCTTCCTGTTTCCTAGCGCCTCACCCAAAATGACTTCTCATGAACCATCCTGTTTTTAACACTGTACCTAAAACGACTTTACAATACCATACAATCAGACCCCCAATTAACCAACCATTGCACATGAGGGTGAAAACCCAGTCAAGTCATTGTATTGTAATATTGAAAGACCAACCAGAAAGGCATGCTCATGCTTGATTCCTCACCCAGTAATTTTGCCAATTGATGTTGACTGGGCCAGAGTTATTGCTGCAAAGCATTGAATGTTGGTCAGCATGTTGGCGGGTTACAGAGTTCACCATCCAAGTCCCCAAATGTATTCTGCTTTTATTTATTTCGTTATACTTTATACGAGTTAAAAATTAAGCTTTTGAGCTTGGGCTCAGATTTATCTTGGGGCAGCTGTATTGTTAGACAATTGCTGTTTTGGAGGTCAGACAGAAAAGCATCAAATCAATTGAGTAAACCAAAAACCTGGTTATTATCAAAAAGAGCTGTAATGTGTTGTTAATTTTCAATTTAAGCCCTCAAAATAAATCAAAAAAGGTCAAAAACAATATTGAAATATAGGCCTGCCTACGTGTGAGTATGTGAGGATATTATTGGGCATAATGGTCCTAATACTGCACATTTATTATTCATCTGATGCTTGAAGTTGTTCTCTGCTAAAAGGTTGCCAGCCTGTAAATCCCTGACATTAAATATTTAAACATTACTACATATTTCATCAACATTTAACTACAGTATATGACTTTAGGAATTGTATGGTGGTAGTATCAACATTAAATGTATGCATTTTATATGTTCTGGATTTTTTTTTTGTAGTTTATAAATTTCACTTCTTAGATTATTTTAAGCAAAGTTTTATATTGAACTGTTTAGAAGCATTGTTAACTTATTATAGCATATTTTCCAGCATGTCTTTTATGTGGATTATAATTCACAAGAAACAATCTACTGTCACAATTTGAAGACAGGTACATGACCATGTGTGTGTTCATGATGCACATGACATCTGATCAAAATTTGAACAAATCGTGATGCAGCTAAGTGTTCAGTTCAGCCACTCCCTGACAATGTTTCTGTGTAGTCACATTTATCAATGCTGATCATTCTCTGGATATGATTGACAGCAGTTCACTAAAAGCATAAAATCTCTAACAATTACATGGTGTATGTAACTCATGAAGATCAAACTTGGTACTGTTTTGGCAGAAACTGAATAACAGACGTGGATATCAAGCCTGTTTAGAAACTACAAGCTCTAAGAACATACAAAGTCAATTTAGAGAAAATGAACAGAGGTGAGAATTATCAGTTGAACAAACTCAAATGCAAAACTCTGTTCACACCTTCTCATCATACAGGGAAGCTGATGTTAAAGTTAATTACATATGTCATCAACATCAAGCTCAAGAAAGATAGGAATGCTCATGAATAAAGGTTAATCACTGTATCTGTTGATGTATATTTTAGACAAGAGTCATGCTATCAGTCTTAAGAGTTTTTTCCATTCAGACAAAAATCATATTCAATATTTCTAACATGGCATTTCAGTAAAAATACTGGCTTGTGGCAAATGCACTGCAAAAGTGTCATTAAAGGCCAAACACTGCACAGCATCCTTAAAATGAAGTGTCAGTCAGTCTGCTTTGGTCTGCATTCACTCATCCATAGATGGATGTATATGTACAGAACACACACACACACACACACACACACACACACACACACACACACACACACACACACACATACACACACACACACACACACACACACACACATACATACATACATACACACAAAGCAGCACTAACACTCAGAAATAAAATGTCTTGCACTTTCAGTTAGGTCTAAAAGTGCTCGCTCAATAGTAGATGTTGAGAGTGCAGCCCAGCTAAGAGGCTTTTCATTGATCTGACTGCCGGCTGCATCTTGAGAGAAAGCACAACTATGTTGATGTTAGCTTACGGTTTAACCCACACTGTACGCCAACAGACTGGTGACAAAATCCACACTCATTCATTGTCTATGGGAAGTAATGGATTTACTACACGAAGCATGCTGGCGATGTGGATCAAGCTCAGGAAGACGGGAAAAATTCAAAAGACATCTTAAGAAGCTTCAGCTCTTGCAACTTTCTGAACAGCTGTGTGCACAAACCTACAAGCAACTGGTGGGGCAACGTGGATGTTAGTTTATAGAAATTGATTAAGTATTGTTGGATGTACTGTCAGAGGGAGAGAGGAGAAAAGGCAAAACAAGCAGAAATGGGTTAAAGTCCCTTCATGTTGACGGGGTGCAAAGGAAAGTGGACAACCAGAGTAAAAGCATGAATGTGTTGTGTCTGTTTCACATCAACAAAAAGACCAGTCGATATGTGAAAATCATCCATTAGTCAACTGTACAGTTTGTTTCAGTTTTCATGTCAGACTTGAATCTCTATGAAGTTAAGTCCCAACATGTGTAAACCACTAATTAAACCAGGTGTTATGCAAATGCAATGATACATGATACATGCACCTGCAGTCTATTGAATTTCACATCAGAACCACATAAGATATTTGAAGTGAAATATCTAATTTAATCTCCCTCTTTCTTGACAAGAGGGAGATGGCAAGATGGAAACCACTTTTATGTTATATTAAGCTTGAGTCAGATTAGCTTAGTTTAGTATAGAGGTAATGCTGTGTTCCATTTACCTAGGAAATTGGAACACAAAGCTGGAATGACATCACACCCGAGTTGTGTCTCAGAAAAACAGTCCTAGCTAGGTTAGCCATTGATAAAAGTTGATAAAAACGCATTATGCTGTATTTTGCTCATACAAACAGTGTAGCAACATGTCCACACATAGAAGTTGGACAGTGCTGTGTAGGGTGACCAGATCAACAATTCACCAGATGTGGGACAAAGACTACGTTTGTGTGGGACAATGTGGGACAATGTGGGATACCAATGCATCGAGGTAGTCTTAAAGAACTTAAAAAAAACAAAAACATTTCTATTCTGCCCCTTTGCTTATAACATTACTATGCTTTGCCATCTGGTTGATTCAGTAGCATATAACAGCCTGCAAATAAAAAACTTAACAAATATATCTTATTTAAATGCAACTTTCCCAGGTTCTCTCACGTGAAAAAACATAGTAAGCATTTTCATGCTATGTCACAGTGCCTCTCAAGTTAACACACCTGACTGTGTACAATCACGTCGTATTCACATCCGTGTGAAACGGAAAAATGACTCAGGCAAACTTCACACAAAACTTTACCAGACTCGCCTTGCACTGGTTTCACCCAGGGTCGTGCTTTCCTCCATGTCTCGTGCTGCATGCTGTTCTGACCTGATTGGCATTGTTTCTTGTTGGTGGGCGCGCCCTTAACCTGCGTCCACGTCCCAGGTTGATTGACATGATCAAACAGCCCACCCCGCCCCCCGATGACAGCCCTCACTGCTTTCTCCACACAGCTATTTGATAAATGCCAGATTATAAAACACGCATTTCAAAACTGGAGTCTGACTGTCAATAACAATGCGGGACAACGTCTCAAATTTGCAGGACGTGTGAAAAGTAATGGAAATGTGTGACTGATTCGCACAAAGCGGAATCTAGTGCTGTGTGTACGACTGATTTACTGAGACACCAATAACACAGAAGTGCTAATAAACAGGATATTACTACAACTTTCACACTGTTGATGGACAAGGCTACCATCTTGGATTTTGAGGTCAGGGTTAGGGTTAGGGTTAGGGTTAGGGGTACATCCAACTTTCTGAGTTGAAGAGCTGACTTCAGGGGGCGTTCCAGTTGAAATTTCCGTCTGAGAACTCGGAAATTCCAATTTCCAAGTACAACTGGAATGTACCAAACGTATAACAAAAGCTAAAGGCAATTAGCTTCCATAATGCTACTTTGTAGACATCATGTTATTACAATGTGCACATAAATCTTATTTTAAGTTAAAAAGTAACATAGATGATAGTCTAATTTAGCCCATTTTAACCCTGTGATTATTTCTTGAATAACAACATCCTGTGAACTGTAATGTAAATAGTTAACATCTATGGACCTACTGCAGTTTACAGGACATTGGAAGCACAGATGGTCAGTCGATCTAGAGATTATATCTATGAGGGGAATAGACTAAAAGAAAAAAAGAAAAAGATTCTGCATCTATCCCTGACAGGTAGCTAATGCTAGCAGCAGTGTGAAGGTATCAGACTGATGTCTTCTCAACACTAATGCAAACAGCATACTTTTAGTTTCTTCTGTCTCAAAGTGATAAATAGATAAATAGGTACTTAAAAGGCCATGTGTGGTTGTATTGGAATAGCTTCTTTATTAAAAGAAAATATGCATAATGATGCTCAGCTGTGGATGTGTCATGTTTTAGGGTCTTTGCATTCACCCCAGAAAACAATTCCTTAGACTATATGTTTTATAACTAGTAAATACATTTATAGTTCAGCCCATAAGGAAACAACAGTGTGGCTCACTTGTGTAGTTGCTGTTGTTGTGTATAATAAGTAAAGCTCCCCAGGATAAAGCTTGGTGCAATATTAAAATGTACGTGGATCAAGAATCAAATTGAATTGAAGTGAATTGATTGTGGACTTTGTGAATTGAATCAGGCGATCAGTGTTGATATCCTGCCCTGCTGTCAATCTTCTCTCTCAGCAAGAAAGTCAATAACTGTATTTCCCAAAGTGTCAAACTATTCCTTTAACTTTGGGTTTGAAACTTATTCTATTTGTGCCTTTTTATACTTTTTTTTACTTAAAGTTATTTTGGCACAATATTATTATTTTTTTTTTGTCGGAAAGACTGTCAGAATGTCAGGTGAAACACGCAACCTCCACTTTCAGGACTGAAATTTGCATGGTTTTCTACCTGCCAATAAAGCATCTACAGGACATTGTGACACAATAAGTACTTCACAGTGTGTGTGAAAGTCATCTACAGTAAAGTACTGAGGCACTCGTCAATCATCTATTGTACAACCTACTAAATGATCCCTGTGAAAAGTGGCTAATCCACTTCTGACTGTGACAGCACTGAACACTCACTAATATATCCTAAACATGAGCATCCTTGTTATTATATATATAGTGCACATTCCAATTTTAAATCCTCAGTCATTTAGATATTGTCTGAATTATTTCACCGGTATTCTATTTGAAGCATTATGCAAAATAAAGCTGCATAAGACCTGTCAACAGAGAGAAAATCAATGTGATTGTAAAGCCAGTGTGAATACATTTCAATGAAGCAAAGAACATATTTTTGCTTAAACTAGGATCTGGAAACCCACTTGAGCTCACATCAAGGCCGCGGCTTGTTATTAACATATTACATAGATGCAGTATTTGAATCATATTAAAAGTATATGAGCTTTTCTGTCCAGTCCTACTGAGTGTTTGCTGCTGTACGGTGTATAGTTTCATGTGGTTTTCAGACACATAACACTAGTTGTCTCTTACACTGCGAGACATTTAAAAGTCAATGTCATCTCATCTATTCATCTCAGCACAAAAGAAACAGACACACAAATTCAAATCTTACATCATGAGCTCCGCTTCGGGAACTTTTGAAATGCGACTCGATATCTCAAGGTCTTTTTCTTCCAACTCGTTCCGTGTCCTCCACCTGGTGTGGGCGTCCATTTTTTTCCTTTGACATCTCCCTTTGGAGTTGTCTGTCTCTGTCTCTGACAGGGTTAATGAGATGGCAGCGCAGAGGCCAGCCACCGCTCTACTGTTCTGTATTTATGCTAAATCTTAATGTACTCAGTGTGCTTGGGCATTATTTAACACCGTGCCCTTGGGCTGCAGCTGCGTCTTTATTCAATTCACCGAGGTGGCGGGAGGTCAGGGACTGTGCTGAGCCTCTGAGTCACACACAGCGAGCGGAGAAACACTCCTCCATCACTTCCTCCTCCTCCGTGCATTTGTGTCTTCCGGCCTCCTCCCTCTGCTTCTCACTCCATTTTCTGCCTCTCTTTGTTCAGATAGCGACTGATAAGGTGTGATTAATGAGGGCAGGCTCCTCGCCAAGAATGAGAACATCTGTCTTTGATTTATTAGTTTTTGTTCCTTCATCTAGTGAGCTTGGTGTGTGTGTGTGTGTGTGTGTGTGTGTGTGTGTGTGTGTGTGTGTGTGGTGTTCTTGTGAGAGGGAGACCACCTGTACGCCGTCCCTGTGGACGTCGCTGGGGATAGGCTTGCAAAGCTAAGTTCAATAAGATGCAACATGTGACAAGTGCCTACAGAGGAAGAGGTGCTGCTGTAACAACACTGAGTTTACAGCCATGTTAGCAGCTCTGTGAGGCTCCAATGCTCACTATGAAGAAAACTAAAGGTGAGTAATAGAAACAGCCCAAGTCCAAAGTTGTTGTTTTTTTTGTTAAAAAATGTAAAAAAAACAATACCAGTGTTTTATTTGATTGTAAGATAAGATGAGATAAGAGATATTCCCTTATTAGTCCAACACAAGAAAAACACAAGGTTTGCTGTAAGATTTTTCCTTGAATGTTTCAATGGTGGGAGAGGAACGAATGGGGGGAGGAAGAGAGTTCCACAGGTTGGGGGCAGCAATAGGGAAGGCCCTGTCCCCATAGCGCTTCTACAGATCTGTGGACAGACAGGAGTCCCTGATCAGGTGAGCTCAGTTCTCTGCCAGTGTGGTATGGAGCCAGTCCATTCAATGCCTTGTTTACAATCATTAGTCATTTAAATGAATTCTGTACTTAACAGGCAGCCAGTGTAGGGAGGTGAGAGTGGGAGTGATGTGATCCCTGTTTTTTGATTTTGTCAGAACTCAAAGCTGAGCTGTAGCATTTACAATGAGTTGGAGACAGGATCAACTGGACTCCAGGATACCAAAGTCTAATCAAGGCGGGATGATATGAATACATGAATGACTTTCTCCAGGTCAGAGGTATCAAGAAATGATTTGAATTTTGAGTGAACATACTGATGTTAAGCATATGTAAACCAATGATTTCATCTCAAAGGTTGACTTACTAGCTTTTCAGAACTTTCAACTGCATCTCATAGTCTCCATGAACCACAGTCATGGTGGTAATAAAAATAGACCTGGACAAGCTCCCCAAACACCTGACTGAGAATAAACCATGTTACACTTTTACAGCACCGCATGGAATATAAAGCTCAGTGTAGAATGTTAAATCATTATAATATATTCATATGATATTGATTTATTATATAACACTGTCAGATCTGGTGGATGAAACACTGCTATCAGAAACACATCTTACAACAAAGTCACACACAAACAAATGAACTACGAGGTCACTTTTATTTACTGCAGTTCTGTTTGCATTGTATTAAATTGTGCATGTACTTGTGATTTTTCCAGTACATCTCTGTCTGTGCAAAGTATTAGTGCAGGTTAAGAGATCAAACTGAACAGGGCAACAGTAAGTACAGCGCCATACTTTTATTTATTTCTTTTCATTTTTTTTTCATTTTTCTTTTCACCCTTAATTGCATACTTCTGCAACAAAGCTCCATAAAGTCTTAGAAAACATGTGTAGTATACAATTTGGTGATAATTACTAACATTGAGCAATGTTGTATCTGCTAAAAGGGTACTTGATTGTTGACTATTATTTGCTGAAGATGTTCAAATTTGAAGGCATTATGTTAAACGAAGAAGGTGTATGTGATTCTGCATTTAGTGAGTGAATAAGTACCTTATAATTGAATAAGTATGAGAAACCACAATATATGTGATTATATATACCATACTTTTATATTATTATTATTAGTAGTACTATAGAAAAGAATGCAGTAATAACAGTAAATGGGTAATATTGAACTTAAAGACATCTGTGATAAACATTGCCCACACAGCTAATACCAGCTAAGGAAGATAGGTGGAAGCACTTAGTAAATGGAAAACTACTGAACTTGAAGCTGTGAATGATGTAATCCAGAATCCCCCTATAGCAAAACACCTGCTAGCATAGAATCGGAAGGAAGAGCCATAAAAGGTGTTTTAAGGCGTCTTTAGGATAGGCGCCAAGAACGTGAGTTCAAGTTGAGGTGAAAGAGGGTGCGAAGAACGTGAGTACGAGTTGGGGGGAGAAAGAAGCGGATTGGTTGAAACTCACTCCACCGAGGGAGGGGGTCGAAACTTTTCTGCAAGAGTCAGCAATATAGATCAGGATAAAAGAGGCTCCGAGTTTTAGCTCTTTGTGTCATGTATGCATAGATTCTGTCTGTGTATGCTGGCTCCGGGTTTTTCTGTCGACAATAAAACTCTAACTGCATTCAGACTGGACGACTCCTGGTGACTTTTTGATTGAGTATTTTTTGGAATTCATGACTTTCTCCGAAGACGAAGTACTCAGAATGATTTAGGCTCTACACATGAAATACTCTGAGTATTTTGATAATTAGCTTATTAGTATTTCTAATTAAACCAGAGCAGAAAATTAGACACAAAAATCCTGCTAACTAAACCCAGAGCAGTTTCCTGTTGTCTTCTCTGTAATGTAGGAATATTGACTGGTGTTTTAACTGGACTCAGTGGGAGCTGTGGTCCTGAATCCACTCAGAGCGGCTGCTGTAAATGCAGAACTATTCAAATATTTGCTATGCTTCTATTTTCAAGATTTTGACTTCTTTCTCTTAACTGTTTAGCTTTGTTATTTCTGTAAAACAAGTCAGCAACAGCACAATTAATGCCCGGAGTATTCAGTTAAAATTCACTGAGGTCCAATGTGTGAAAATGTTCTCAAGTGAAGGTCCAGAACATCATAATGTCTGTGTTCTTTTTCAGTAGCTTGAAGTAGCATTGTAGTTCCATCAGCATCTGTGTCTAGTGGCTAGATTGTAGACTGTCACATAAATACAGTACAATTCATTTATTAGTATTTACACTCAACTTGTGGGATTCAAATCAATAAGAACATTTTTTTTCTGATATCAAATAAAGATGGCATTTTAAAATAAATTGCATTACAGAAAGCTTTTGATTGTGCTTCTTAAATAAAGTGTTTAGTTTTTAAAAAAATAAAAAATAATCCCTTTTTACTTTTAAACTTAAGCTTGAACAATCAACTTAAGTTTATGACAAAACATCTCTCCTCTTTTCTCCGCGTGTATCTCACTGACAGTCTAGTATTGCCCATGTCTGGATGCAAGGATTTGATTGGCCGATTAGCGTCACATGAGCATATTGGCTATACACAGTGGTCAGGTTGTTTCTGAGGGCAGCTCCACTTTTACCGTAATAGCTGGAGAAGCTGCACCTGTTAAAATAAAAAAAATTGAACAATCTTCAATATTTCATCAGTTACAGGTCTGGGTCCTGATAGGAAAGTTTCCTTGGTCCAGATCTGAAACGCAGTCTGCCTATTAGTGACCTCTGGTTTATGCCAGTCACATTATTTCCAATTGCCACAATGTCATTATCATCAGTGAATGAAACTGGTTCAGGTGTCTTTATTAAGAATATTGCATGACCTTTGACCCTTACTCATCTGATGCTGTAAATAAATCAAAAGCAGGTGTCAGAATGAACGCAGCATGCTGAACAGAGAGCACTGACTGTGTGTTCTGGGTGAGCCACAACACAATTGTGCCACCTCCTATTCAGATGGTGATAACATAAATTCTCTTTTGTATTTGCTTTGTATTTGTTTTGCTCGCGTGGCAGCCGGTGTTGGATGATAGTGCGAGCTAGCAGGTAATTTGTGTGCATGTTCTTGACAGATGCTGCATTCAGGCGTCTTTGCTTTTCCTCCCAACAATACTGAGAATCTCTCCAAGTATACAACTGTTGTACTTCTTTCTTTTTTTCTTTTTTTTTTTTTCTCTGCAGTGCCTCGCTGTAAAATTGGCAAATTCCCTCTGCTTTCACTTAAAATGTCTCCTACTGGAAATGAGAGGCATAAATCACCGTGCATGTCTGGCACCAACGTGCCCGCTGTGTCACATCAGCTTGAATTTTTTACAACATGGAAGGAAAGCGGCGGGCCCGTTGACACTTTCCAGCCTGGGAGCTACTGTTAGTCAACCACTCATATCCATTTTTAATGAGCTCTCAGCCATGATATAGTGTAATTTCACCTCCAGGACCCAGTGACGCTATTTACTGTTAACGAGAAACAGCACAGCACTGGCCAAATTCTTCCCGATTGGAGCGTTTATGAAATTCACAGGTTTATGACTTGGACAGGGTGTGTTTGTGTGTGCTGTGAGTATATCTTATTACAGCATTGTGTTAGCATTCTTTAACTTTTGTTCGGGCAAAATTGCATAGATCTAAACACAGATTCAAATCTAGCATGTCAGTTTGAATATTACTGTCATTCAGTAAGCAGCAGGAGTGCGAGGAGAGAGGGGAGGAGATGCAGAGTGTGTATGCCAGACCTCTTCAGTGTAATATCATACTGAAACAAGAGGAGATTAGTTTGTAATGATAAAGGATGATCTTTGTATCTTTTCTATACATTTGTGTTTTTCAGAGGCGATGACATCACACATATGTGTAGTCCATAGAGTGAAAACAGCACATAGTTTCAGGTCTGAGTCAGGCTAAGTTGGTTTGTGCACTTTTTACTGTAGTAGTGTTCTCTGAAGAATGTAGGCAAGCCAGTACTCCCTCAGTATAACATACAGACATCCTTGTCATTTTATTTTATTTTAATATTATTTTTTGGGGCATTTTGTCTTTTTTGTTATGAGTATGACATGAAACAAAGTTCTCTTGGTGGACTCAGACCAGGGATGTTATGGGTATGGGGCATGCACTGTAACCACTCAGCTATGGGGCACTCCATCATTGTTATTATTATTATTATTATTATTGTTAACCCTTACATATTGTTCATATTCTGATGTGTTTAGAAAGCATCAATAGTGGATCTGACTGATCAATAATTGTGATTAAACCTTGATTCATGTTTCAGAGAGCAGAGAGAGTGTATTCAACTAACTACACTACACTAAACATCTACTATCACACAATATCATGTCCTATTTGACCTAAGACATGAAAATATAACATAGCAATAATGATGTAAATGTATTTTATAACTTTATGGAAGTGTGGGGTTTATTGTATAACCATTAGAGCCATCAGTCTTCACTGCTACATCATAAAAAGAAATCCTCATAACTACTATCTTATTAAAACTATTAACTATTCATTTAACATAAACACATTTCAAATTTGACCCAGAACATCCTCAATGGACAAACATTTGTAGCACTTAAGGGTAAGGGTTAATAAAAAGAGTCATATATTATTTGTAAGAGTTAGCTAGAAGATAGCAAATAATATGACCATCACATCATCAAATGCAGTAGGACAGCATGAAGGAAATGTCACTTTGTGTGAGTCCAACACAACCTTCCTATCTCTCTCTCTCTCTCTCTCTCTCTCTCTCTCTCTCTCTCTCTCTCTCTCTCTCTCTCTCTCTCTCTCTCTCTCTCTCTCTCTCTCTCTCTCTCTCTCTCTCTCTCTCTCTCTGCGTGCTGGTTTCCTCCTGATGGTGAAATGTTTCTCTGTGTGTATTTAACAATTTAACAAGAACACACAAGTTCATATGAAGTTATGTATCCTGCTGCAGGTTGTTAGCAGTGGTGTTAGTGTGCTGTCTACACACACACACACACACACACACACACACACACACACACACACACACACACACACACACACACACAGAGAGACAGAGCCCGCAGGTGTTTGAGTAATTAGGAAATTCTCCAGTTTTGCATGTTGTTGGTTGTTCAGCATTCTGTTGGCTGTGTGTGATTTGTGAATTATTCTGTGTTGAAGGTTTGACTGCTTGTGAAAATGGGTTCATGTTGTGTTTTGAAGCTGTGCTGTGAAATGTTTACTAAGCTGTAAGTAATTAGAACACTGTACTGTAGGATCATAGTGTGTAAGGTAAGTCATATACATGCATTGATACTTTTGATACCAGAGAATAAACTGTGTTTGTGTGCCTGTAAGTCATGTATCTGTGTGTATTGTTTGTTTTTGAGCAGAAATGAAATAGAGTGAGACTTAGAAAAACTTTAATGTCCTCCAATGCCCTTTGATGACACAACTTTTTTTTGTTTTTCAAATATAAAAAATAAAAATCATGACACATGCAGAAAGGTATAAATAAATAATATATTGCTCATCCCCTTGTATTCCCTTTCCATAAAAAAAATCACAAATATAAATAAACAATATACACTATATAACAATATTATGATAATAATACACCAAAACAGAATGATACCAGTTTCACATGTAATTTAACTGGCCCCCCTGAAAGAACAGCTGGCCCCACAGTGGCCCCTGTGCACTGTAAAATGTTACCAGGATTTTACAATATTTAACTGTAATATTTCACAATAAATTACTGTATTATTACTTTACAGACTTTAACTGTAATAATCACAATATAATACTGTAATTTAGTATTTATAGTAAATTACTGTGAAAAAAACTGATACCAGGATTTCACAACATTTTGCTGTTTTATTTCACAGTAACATACTGTATTCAAACCGTCCTCTGTGATAACACAACACTTTACTGTAAAACTTGAATTGCGCTTGAACCGCGTTGCATTGTGGGATCAAGAAGAGACAACAGGTGGATAAGGGTGGATACCGAAGAGCTCAAAGGTAAGGTTATCATCATTAGCCTAAAATATTAGACAGCTTGTCACAACTTTCTATTAGTTGTGTGAGTTAGTAAATGAACCATCTTTTGGATCAAGGTAATGTCATTTTATGCTCAACTTTTTTGGCTGTTTCTCTGCTAAGCTTTGCTATCCAGCTAAAAGTATACGATCTGTCACTACTTGCTCTCCATTCTTTTTCAGAGGCAGTTTAAACAACAAGGACAGTGACCCGTGAGGTAAAAAGAACACATACCCAAAGGGGCAAAAAACTGTAATTAATCTGAGAAAATCAAGTGGTTCTCCTTTTGATATTGTACTGTGATCCACCACTGAATGTCTCATCAAACTAGCAAATGACATTTCGATCA
The DNA here is from genome assembly GCF_963691925.1 of Scomber scombrus. Classification (NCBI taxonomy): domain Eukaryota; kingdom Metazoa; phylum Chordata; class Actinopteri; order Scombriformes; family Scombridae; genus Scomber; species Scomber scombrus. The sequence goes on from NC_084989.1 coordinate 1,996,311, forward strand.
AATGAAGCTTATAGTCATGAATCACTACAAAGTTACTATAGTTGGTATAACTTTTACCAGCGATCCTTAAAGTATATTTATGTCTTTATGAACTGTATTTTAAGGTCTTTGACTTACAATGGAAGCCAATTCCAGGTTGATGGGGGAAAGAAATAATAGATGGGAAGTCCGAAAGTTACAGGAGTTGAGCAAACGTGTTGTTGTTTTGTTCTCAGGATTTATTGACAGCATGCAATGCATCAAAAAATGGATAGTTTGTGAGTAATTTAGTTGATAATAATTGGATGCAAATATATGTTTTAGTTAATTTTCATTATTTTTTCTTTTTCTTTCACTCCAGCCAACATCCAGATCTCTGCCCATTCCTAACTAACTTCAATCTGCAGTGTCCTGATGATGGCTCATGCACTTTGGAGTTTACCCAAAGGTATTGTAACACTTACAAACCAATGGACACCATCTCACACTCCTTCTCAGTTGAGAAATGCAATAAATTCCTATCCTTCTTCAGTGACAAAATCAGCACAATCCACAGCCAGTTGACCACCTACCCAGCTCCATGTCCCGAACCTGGGCCCCCCCTAACCACTGGTAAATCCTTCTCCACCTTTGCTACCATCACCTCCTCTGATCTCTCCTCCACAGTCTCAACCATGAAACCATCAACCTGCAACCTTGACCCGCTTCCCACCGCACTTCTAAAGGCCTGTCTCCCTGCTCTCACCACCCTCATCACAACCACTGTAAACTCCTCTCTTTCCTCTGGCCATGTCCCCTCCTCCCTAAAGCTTGCATCAGTCACCCCCGTACTAAAGAAACCCGGCCTTGATCCTGATTCCCCTAACAACTACCGCCCCATTTCCAATCTGCCTTTTCTATCAAAAATCCTGGAACGTGTTGTTGCCAAACAACTCATCACCTACCTAGACTCAAACGACCTCTTCGAACTCTTCCAATCTGGTTTCCGCTCTAAACACAGTACAGAAACTGCCCTCCTCAAAGTGACAAATGACCTTCTGCTATCCTCTGACACCGGCTCCCTCAACATCCTCATCCTCCTTGACCTCAGTGCTGCCTTTGACACGATCCACCACTCCATTCTCATCTCCCGTCTTCAATCCACCCTCGGCATCACTGGCACCGTCCTCTCCTGGCTCAGATCCTATCTCTCCGACAGACACCAATTCATTGCCATCAACAACTGCCAATCAGCCACTGCTCCTCTCATCCACGGTGTCCCCCAGGGCTCTGTGCTTGGTCCACTCCTCTTCATTCTATACATGCTTCCACTTGGTCAGATCCTCCGTCTCCATGGTCTCCAGTTCCACTGCTACGCCGATGACACACAGCTTTACCTCCCCTCCAAAACCATCACTGCCTCCACCCTCTCAACCCTCTCCAACTGTTTGACTGCCATTAAGACCTGGATGCAAAATAACTTCCTCAAACTCAACTCCAACAAATCCGAAGTCCTCATCATTGGTCCTGATTCCCTCACCCACTCCACTCAAAACATCTCCCTCAACATTGACGGCTCCACCATCACCCCCTCCACCAAAATCCGTAACCTTGGAGTTATCCTGGATCCCACTCTCTCCTTCCTCCCCCATGTCAACCATATCACCAAAACCGCCTTTTTCCACCTCCGAAACATCGCCCGCCTCCGCCCCAACCTGTCAACTACCGCTGCTGAGACACTCATTCATGCTTTCATTACATCCAGGCTCGATTAATGCAACAGTCTTCTCTACGGCACCACCACCAAAGTCCTCAATAAACTCCAATACGTCCAGAACTCTGCTGCACGCCTCCTCACTGGTACCCGCTCCAGAGAACACATCACACCTGTCCTCCGTGAACTTCATTGGCTTCCAATTAAACACAGAATCAACTTTAAAATCCTCCTCACCACCTACAAGGCCCTCAACAACTTAGCACCCCCCTACCTTGCTGACCTCCTTTCTGATTATTTGATTTTATCAGTGCTACATTCACCACTGCATGTGCCTTGGATAAACAATGCAATATTAAATCTGTAAAACTGAAAGTTGTCTTTGCTTATTGTTTACAGGTGCTTCTTGGGCATTAACCCTGAGATGGGCTCAAAGTCAAAGAAGAAGCGTGGAGCCATCAATCAAACGTGAACACGCTCCAAAGGAAACTTGTCGACTTCGAGTGGTCAGTGTAAATATGACATCGTCACATAGTTTACATAAGTATGTTCATATTGTATATGTTCAGAAGTTGTAAATTGTTTATACTATATATGTTTAAAAGTTGAAGTGTGTTGTAAATTGTAGGGCTGGGTATCGTAACCAATTTCCTGCTATCGATTAATCACGATTCGATATTGATTTGATTTAATATTGATTGATTGATTCATAGATTCAGTTAGTGATACCAAAGTATGATTTTGAGCTGTAACCTGATTCCACCCCAGCCATGTAACACATCAATACTGGTATTAATATTGACATTAGACAGGGAATGAATATATCACCACTTAATAGCTGAATCTGCTCTTTAAAAATGAAAATTCATGTTCATTCATGTTCTCAACTCAAATCAACTTTATTTATAAAGCACTTTAAAACAACCACAGCTGAAACAAGGTGCTGTACACAAATAAATAAAACAACACAGGAACATAAAACAATTAACAAGAAATAAATACTAAAATACTACATTATACATATACTAAAAATGTAATAGTTTTATAATTATTAAAACGTTAAAATGAGTATTGTCTTTGCTTTCTTTGTTCTTGTTTTGAATTTTTATTTAGCAAATCCAAAGTATGTTAGTGTGGTAAAATCACAGTTAACAAGTCAAATTTGCAATATTTTACAGTATTATTGAAATTGTAAATGTACAGTAAATTACTGGCTACTGAGTTGCATTACTTTTACAGTAACAATTAAAAAATACAGGCAATTACTGTAATTTAAATACAGCAAGATACTGTGAAGTTACAGTATACAGTTGTAGTTGCTTTGTATTTTACTGTGAAATATTTACAGTACATTACTGTGAAAGTAATGCAACTAGTAGCCAGTAATATGCTGTACATTTACAGTGAATGTAAATAAGCCAGAAGCACCAGAAGGAATGGTTCCAAGCCATTCTGTGTTGGTGTCTGTTGCTATTACGTTATGAAGTCATGGATTGTCATGAATGTTCCTCTCAGGATGAACCCTGTTGATTTACTTCTCTAGTCTACTTGCTTTTGTTTTTGGCTTTTAGTGGAACACCTTTGTGACACTGCTGGTGCCCTGAGGATGAAACTCTTACACACTTTCCCAGAGAAATATATATATATATATATATATATATATATATATATATATATATATATATATATATATATATATATATATATATATATATATATATATAAAATGATTGGGACAACTACTACATAGCTTATTATTACATTTGGTAGAGACATTTGTTTTCTCCCTCAGGATGAATTGTAATAACTTTGGTGATTCTCTGACTTTCCATTTAGCAAAATCATCAGGTCAAAATTATAATTTGTCCAAATAACAGTAACCTAATCACATTTAAACAGGATTTATAAGAGTCAAATATAAAAGACGGAAAACATAATCTAAAATAGAATAAGACAGATACAACAGGAGAATAGCAGTTGCATTGCAGATAAAGTGCAGTGTGATGAGATATGGATATTAATTATCATTTTTAATATAATAAAAGGTTTGCTCCAGATATGTGGTGCATAGACGCTGAATAAACATCATTAAATATGGAACACTACAGCACATTTTCAATTAACTTTTACTTTGCTTTTGCCTTTTACTTTATACTACAGAGGTGATATTGAGGATCACCGCAATGCCAAATGAACAGAGAGGGAAACATCACTTTGAGACTGCTGAAGCTTCATATGCTTTAAGGACAGGTTAAAACACCAACATCAGTGTACCAAAAGTGATGAAGAAGATCAAGTTTTTATTTAAATTAATGAAGACTTTGCTCTTTACTTTAAGTGCAATAAAAAAAACAACTTTGTTTTAAGAGCCAATAAGAGTATTACAAGTTTTTTTTGTTTTACAAAACCACATATGCTGGTTAGACTAATAGCAAATTGTTAAGAAACAAGCTCAAACCACATACCCAACTGTTTATCTTAGTTTGTAACATATATTACAAATTCTTGTAAACTTAGCCCAGCCTACTGACTAAGAGGTAACCCTCACATTTCAGATGTTTCCAATGACGTATTATCAAGTTTGCTTAGTGACTTTGCTGATGTAAACATAACTGCTGCTCTACTAGACACAATATTCATTTAAAATAAAAAGTCAATTCTATTACTGTTCTCAGTTTATTCTTTGTTTAAATAATGTATTCAAATAATATATTATTAAGGGGTTGAAAATCAACTGAGTAGAGAGTAGTATTATTGCTAAAATAAAAGGTGACCTTGCCCTTTAAGACTCACTTAGAAATCTCAACCCTTTGCTGTAGCAGCAGCGTGGAACGAGTCAGCAGTGATGGAACATTTTGGAAAGTCAAATCCTGCACTGACAGCTATGAAACAGTAAAAAGTTGTTTGTATCGCCTCTTTTATTTTACACTGCTTATCTGTGACTTTAAAAAAAAAAAAAAAAAAAAAAACCTGATGCCTTCATGTAGTAGCTCAAGGTTGTATTTCCAAATCTCAAACCAAAAGGAAAGCATATCATTTCTTTCGCATCGTTTTTCTGTTTGCTTTCATGCATCTGACAGCTGGCATTTTGTCATTGATGCTAACAGCTGTACCCGACGAGAACACACATCACATCTCTAAAGAGCCGACAATGGAGCGGGGCTTTCATAGCTCCAAGGATTTCCTCTCTCTCTCTCTCTCGTAGCCAAGGCCAGCAGGTAAACACTCCTGTCAGAGAAGATGTGATGGACTGGGGGCGGGGGGGAGGGTGGAGTGGTGGTGGTGGTGGTGGTGGTGATGGTGAGGGGGGGGGGGGGCATAAAGCTGAGGTTTGTATTCAACCTTTCAAAAGGAATAAAACTCTACACAAAGCATTCCTCGGCAACAACTTGCCAGCATTAACGGAGTGACTCTCTCTCTCTCTCGCTCTCTCTCTGCTTTGTGTCGGCTGTTGAATAACCTTGTGCCACATAGAGTTCAGCCAAAGCAAACACATTTAGAGAGTGGGTAGGGGCGTGGGGTGAGCACTTAAAACTCGCAGAAAGGAAAACTTTGAGAGTTCTGTTTTTTTTTTCTTTTTTGTAGCTAAAGCCGTGGTTAGGTTAGAGAAGACAAATGAAGCTTGTTTCATCTTTATAGAGGAAGGCAGACTGACCTATTGGAAGAGGTGGGCAGAATTATAAATGTACATCATTGATTTCCAGCAATGCGCCAGTCTATTCAGTATTGGGTAGACTCTTTAACAGAAAGAGCAATCATAGGTAGCCACCAATCTGACATTCAGTGGTCATACAGGGGAATGTATCATAGAGGAAAAAGACATACCGTTTTATACTCTAATATTGGCTTCAAAGCACTACAATTCTATGTAGCACAAGATGTTATGTTTGAGCAGGAAGTGTGGCCATGATCGTAGATAAAACAGTGTTCTTTGATAAGTGAACAGCTGTATTAAGGTGATTATAAAACCTTAAAACATAACAAATTGGCCAAAATGTTCTAAACAAAAAGAAATGCCTCTCTCAGACCAGAACTGTCATATCAGCATGACAAAAGTCTGAAGGAAGTCAAAGCTTTTATAGTATAGAATAACTTTATTAACCTTTACATACTGTTCAGGCTCAAATATATATATATATTTTTTTTTTACATTTGATAGATGTAAAAACATCCTGTACACATTTCTTTTACCCAGACTTTCCCTAATCCAGTTTACAAAAATGGAAATAAAATCCATCATTTTTATTTGTGTGCAGCTGATACACATTTTATGCAAATGTGCAAGTTTGACCTGCGTTTATTTAAAAAAAATCAATTCAATTCATTCAGCTTTCAAACCTGTTGTATTCATGTCTCAATGACAGATGAGGAATGTGAATTGATGTAATGACTAATTATAGTCTCTAATAATATATTTATATCATTATAGTCACAATATGATACAATATACAACCTTTTATAACCCTTTACAATATATGTAAAGGTTATAGACGCATTTCAGCTTGCGGCCTTCATCAGGGTCATCATTAAACAAGTTCTTCTAGATTACAAGTGTTGCTGGAGCTTTGACTTCTTTGGACTTTTTCCCTTCTCCATACACCTTGGAAGTAGGTGAAGTTGTTCCAGAAACCTCCACCCTGTTTCTATGGCATATGAGCATGACAATATAGGCTCCTAAAATGTACTTTTTAAGTCATGCTCCAGAGACAACAATGTTGGTTTGTCCATTGTCCACCACATTGGACAATAGTGTGTCTCAACAACTATTGGACAGCTTACCATGACATCTTCTGAAGATCTTCATGTCACCATCAACGTGAATTATATTTTGATTTTGTGATTAAATAGTGAGCATATTAGCGTGCTGGTATTGAGCACAAAACCTCACATAGCTGCTAGCATGGCTGCAGACTCTCACACTCGGAATATCCTCTGCAGTTGATGTGTACCTTCAAGTCAAGTCGAATTCAATTTTAAAATCAACCTTATTTATATAGTCCAAACTCACAAATGTACAGTCCTATACAGCAATCCTCTGTCTTCAGACCCTTGCTTTATAGTGTCTTAGGATACTTGTTCAATCCTCTCTCAGGTCAGTTCTGTGGTACTGTAGCAGGTGCTGTGGACTAATCTATTGAAGACAGGAAAAGCTAAATGTGAAAGTTCATGGTTAAACATTTGCAGGTCCACCTGCTGGCAGCAAATATGTACCAGTTGGAGTTTTACAGTTGATAACTTCTGTTTGCCAAGTTGGTTACAAGAAGTATTCAACAGCCTTTGTGTTGTGTTGTTTAATGTCCCTGAAACTGCAGCTGCACTTTTTCTCTCTGCATAGACAAGGTAACACTGAAAACATGGTGGGAGAGAGGAGGGTTTTGGCCAAACTGTCCTCCATCATGGACAACACCTCTCACCCTCTGCATCTGACTGTGAAGGTCTTAAGCAGCTCCTTCAGCGACAGATTAATACACCCAAAGTGAAAGAAGGAGCACTTCCGCAGGTCCTTCATTCCCACTGCAGTCAGACTGTACAATGCTGCACTATAGTTGTACTTTAGGGTCCTTTTTTTAGTTTTTAATTTTATTGTTGTATATATATATAAGTTATAATTGCACTTAATTCACACACCTATTTTTTACGCTTTTTGCCTAAACGACATGCCTAAGTTTGAGACTCAGAGATGTGTCTGGTATCGTAGGAAAGGTAACACTCTCAGGATTCTTGTGTGATTCTGTGACTTACTGACAAAAAGTGGCAGAGGTTAGAATAATGGGTTTGCCTATACAATGACATGGGTACAGACATTCAGGGACCTCTCAGCGGGATATAGACACAATTAGGCCACAGTCACAGGTCCTGGCTTCATGCAGTCCACATTTGGAGTCAAAAGACCAAAACAGATATGTCCATGGAAAAAAAGTTTGCTCCACTGAAGTAAGCCTATTGTCTAAAAGATTATCAACGTCATTTCACTGAAAATTTCCATTGGCTGGAACAGCTGTCAATCAAACCCACATTGTCGTTGTCGCTAAAAAACACTAAAAACACCGTAACACCTGAACACATTTATGTTCATGTTTAATGTACTGTTCAGAACAGTACATTACACTGTTCAAACCATTTCTCCTGCTTTTCATTCAATGTATATGACCCGTATTTCCTCTATTCCACACTTCCCGCCATTTCTTTTTTCATTTCTGATATAATACTTTTAAACGTCAGTCTCGCTCCTGTTGTATATTTATCTGCCAGCTCATTTTCATCCACACCAATATTTGCAGCAATCCACATGAATTTAATTCTGTTCTTGCTCACCTCATTCTGAATATTGTTAGAGCTATGCCAAGTACTACACTTTGCTATTTGCCTGATTGCATGTATTTTATACTTGTTAGTGGAATCAGAGCCTATCAACACTTTGAATGGTTCAACTTCTTGAATAAAAATGTTAAATATGTATTTCTTCCATCACATCTGTGGTAAAAAAAAAAAAAAACTATAAACATTTTTGAGACTAACCTGTTTTGAGCAGCCTTGTGAGGGAAGAGAGAGGCAAGATTAATGAAATCAAAGGAGAATTATTTTGGCCCTGAGTTTGTAAATGTTAAAGACCTTGTTCTGGTCAAGTGGGATATCCCTCTCAATGGACATCAACAGAATATCCGAGAGCCTTCCTTCTCCATATCTGTTTCAAAGCTGGTTCTTGATCAGCTTCAGTTTGGAGTTGTTACTGGCGATGTAGAGTTTTGTCTGTTAGCAGGGTTTACTCAAAAGAGTCTCCCAGATCTCATAGATTTTATCTTTGGACATGCCTACCTTTGGACTTAGAAAATAGACTTCACATACATTAGTAATGTATTAATTAATATTATTTATTCCACACACTTGTTTTAATTACAAAATAAAGCCTTGCTATGTGACCTACCTCACAAAGTTTTTTAGGATCAAGGCTACAGCTTAGTCTCCAAATACAACAGAACAATCTAAAGAGGTTTTGGCTGGCAAAGGAGTGAGCAATACTGAACCAAAATCCACTATATGGAATACTGTCAGTTACAACAACTACATGTTTTTTAAGGATGCTTTATTTCCCTAATGGTCAGCCTACATAACGGCTTCATACCACAGTGAGGATAAATACCTAATTCTGATTGGCTGCAGGGTGTTTCTTAATTCCTGATAATGTACACCAATGAAACTGTCAGGTCACTCTTTTACATGCATATGCTGGCTCAAATTAGTAACCATAGCAACAGGGACCCAGTATAATATATGTAATATAAATGTACCATTTATTGCAACACATTGACAAACTACACAACAAGTTAAACCAATTACAATAATGAGTGACTTGAACATTTCTTTTAACCTATTTAGAGAATATGACTCTGAAGAGGCAAACATCTTCTGCTGTGCATCAGACAGTTTTGGCCTCTCCATTGTCCATTAATTCATTACATCCCTAGGATGTAGGAGGATGCAGGATTAGTCCATTGTATAGGGCACAGTATCTCTTCTTCAATGGAAGGGCACTTGTTAGCATGTTTCTCTCCCATGCACTGCATCATATAGGCCACTTCACCATGTTTTTTCTGTCACTGAAAGCACTTCCTTCTTCTTAGAGGAACCCTAAGTGGCACTTTTTTCACTAAAATGGCACCAATACAGAACCTCCAGGTCGACCCATTACAATGTGAGATACTTTATAGATCATCACATATGGAAGACCTCTATAGCATTTCTAGGTGGTTTAACCATAATTACTAATGTTCTCTTTTGTGTGGGCACCTTAGAGAGCTTTTCATTATGCCTACTCTAGTGTGGGTGCACCTTAGAGGGAGCTTTGGTGTAACTTTTTTTGTTGCCTGGAGGCACTGAGAGCATGTTCATTCACACTGTTAGAAATGTTAATCATCTCATGGTCTTCCTCCATCTCTAACATGATTTAGATAGTCTGCCAGTCTGTCTATGCTCCAGCATCTTTAGCTCACCATGTAGTACTTCTCCACTGTTTCACTGAGGATCTGTTGCTGCTGTAAAGAATCAGAATAAATATCATTAATGAGCAGTGGTGTCCTGTATGTTAAACTGGACTTGCCACATATGTTTAACAGAAGAAACAGAGCAGACTAAATGTCATTAAACTCAAGCATGTCTCTCAAATGAACTAAATTACATATTTGAATAAAGAACAAACATGAAACATCAACATACCAATCATAGCAAAAGACAAGACACATATCAAGAGGACATGAACAGCATTAAGATCAGCAGTGGGGTAAAAAGCCTGGTAGTCCATGTATAGATGCTTGTGAACCTCCTGCAGGAAGACAGAGGGACAAAGGTAAGTGTGAGGGGTCTTCTAAAATGCTTGAGGCCTTATGAACAGATTATGTGAGAAACCAATGATTTTCTGAGATGCTTGCATGACCCTTGGTAAAGCCTTGCGATGAGTAGCGTGGCAGGTCCAGATGCTTTCACTAGTTCCTCTGTATAAAGGTGGTGAGGATGAGAGGGGGTGGGTGCCTTGTGTAAGAAGAAGAAGAGGTGTGACGAGATCTCATGCCACAAGATCGGTAAGGGGCGCGCACACCAAAGAAAAAAAAAAAAAAAGACTTCTATCACTCATTTGCACGTCACGTCTTCTTTTCATAATGTCACGTGTGGATCATTAACCTTGTTGTTTTAGATTGTGAACTAACAGCTTGTACCTGCTGAGAAGATCTCACAGTCAGTAGTAGGAGATGAGGAGAGGAGCAGTGATAGGTTAACCTCAGGTCTCTACACTGACAGGTCGAGGTAGGAGGAGCAGGGAAGCTAGTGCAGCTATGGAAGCCTAATGATAGAAAAAGTCAAATCAGTCAGACTACCAAATTAAAACATAATTTATATGTGTGTTGTTCTATTTGTGTATTTGTGTGATGTTTTGGCAACATGTTATAATTCATGATAATTTGATTATTTATTTCATTTATATGTATATAATAGAATTGTTTCTATTCTTCATACTTCATATTTGAGTATAATTTTGGTATTTACGGTTGTTATTTCTATCTATCTATCTATCTATCTATCTATCTATCTATCTATCTATCTATCTATCTATCTATCTATCTATCTATCTATCTATCTATCTATCTATCTATCTTTCTATCTATCTATCTATCTATCTATCTATCTATATGGGGCAAAACCTTACATTACAAAACATTAAAAGATGATTAGGTAAAACAGTTCAAAAGCTGTATTATTTTGCATTTTGTGATTTTCAGTCAAATAAAAACTATTTTTCCAGTCATAGTTTTCATCATTGAAATATTCTAATAGTGTTAAAATCTTGTCTTGTCTCGTTCTTGTGAACCCAACATTGCGTATCGTCTCATCTCATGAGCTGTGTGTATCATAAGAAGTAAGAAGTACAGTCAGTGCTGGGACTTCTTGACCAACAAGCTGGTCTCTGTGGTCCATGAAAGCTCCTCTGTGATGTGTAATCAAGAAACTTGGTGCACTTTACCCTTTCCACTCTGCAGCCATTGTGTTCAGGACAGGACCTTCTGAAGCCAACCATCATCTCCTCCAGTCAGACAGGTGTTTCGCCTCCTCTCTGTTGGATGTTTCATTGTTGCAGCTGATGAGACCCTCTACTGTGGTTTAATGATGTGGTTTGTTCCGGATCTAGTGTGCAGTCATGGGTCAGCAGCATCAACGGCAGAGGGCTGAGCACAGAGCCGTGGGGCGCGCTGGTGTTCAACATGACCCCATCTATACCGTCTGGGGACGGTCAGCACAGTCATGCTGAACACCAACATTAAGACTGTACTATTTAAGACTCGCTTCATCAATACATGAAAACAAAAGTGCAGATGAATTATTATACTCCACACAATTCATCTATCCTTGCACTTTCTTGGAATACAGTGTACAATATGACAATATGTGCTGCAGTGTTGTTGCTACAAGGCCACACAGCAGACAGAAAGAATGCAGAAGAGTGTGAAGAGGATATCAGATATAAAAAAAAGAATGACTGGGAGCATGAAGGGGAGCTTGGGTTAGGGTGTGTGTGTGGGGGGGTGGTGGTGGTGGTGGTGGTGGTGGTGGTGGGGGGGGGTGAAGGACAGAAGTGGAAGTGAAGAGACGGAGAGGAGATCTAAATCAAAGGCGGCTGAATACAGAGAGGAGAAAAAAGGGAGGAGAGATGGAGACGGACAAAGAGATAGAGAGGGAGGGAGGGAAGGAGGAGAGGGTGCAGGAGGTGACGGTGGGGGGGCGGGGGGGGGGGGGGGGGGTGGACAAAGGGAGGGGGATGACGAGGAAAGGATAGAGCTGAGGGCTTTATTAAGACGTTCAAGTGAGTGTCCTCTCTCTGGCCTTGCTGACTCCTCTGATAAGTCTTCGTCCTCTCTTCTGTTTATTACAAAGACAACTGTCATACATCCCTACTGCGTTTGTGTTAGTGTGTGTGTGTGTGTGTGTGTGTGTGTGTGTGAGAGAGAGAGAGAGAGTGAGAGAGCTTTTACCATGTTTTCTATATGTGTAAATAAACAAACAAACCAAATGATGTAACAACACTGTGGTAAATGTCTGCTTAGATTTAGGCACAGAAATCACTTGACCAGCGCCTCAAATTGTTGAATCATAAACTTCTCTGAAATAAATGCATTTCATGTGCAGGTACATTTCACCTGGTGGCAGGTACAGGTGTAAATGCCTTTGTTTTTCATCTTGATTCATCTACACTATTTTTAAACATAGGGAGCGCTACAAAATATTATTTTAGAAAATGTAAAAGATATGAATATGAATAATAAATGAAAACAATGTAATGTATGATGGAAAAACTGCCACAGGTAAATTGAATTACCATGTGGTGAAATGTACCTGTGCTGGTTGAGTGTATATCTCCAATATATATATTTTTTTTTTAAAGAAGAAAAAAACCTTAATAAGCTGTTGCTTTATGGGTTAAGATTTTTTTCTTCTTATTATTATTTTTCTTTTTTCTTTTTTTTTTTTCCTTTTTTCAAACTGAGCTGAGAGCTGGGCAACCATGATGCCCAACTTATACTCGGTTGGCTCGTTACAAAGTGTTGCATTCAACATCTATGATCACCATTGCTTTACAAGGTGAAAGTTGCTGCAACTTGTACTAGAGTTAAGTATTAATGTGCAGCAACACACTAAATCAAAATGTGTCAAGAATTGTGAAGTAAAATAAGCAGTTACTGTAGTTTGAAGAACCTTTGTTCTGTTAAAAAAGATTTACCTTCATGTCACATAATGGCAGTGTCCCTGGTTCGATTCCAGCAAGGGACCTTTGCTGCAGGTCCTTCCCTTCTCTTTTCTACCTGTTTCCTGTCGGCCTCTATGCTATGTACTTTCAAATAAAGGCAAAAACTGCCTAAAAAAAAAAAATAGTTATATTGTATGTGATTGTTATTGTATCTAAGACAGATGCCAGATATTGAAATACAGGCTGTCTGTCCTGATGTAAACTGAATGGAAATAACCTACTGAACAGTCACAGTAGTCACATCATTTTAAAGCAGAAGAGCAATAAAAGAGCAGAATAAAAATAATGAATTTAAAAAAAGTGCTATAAATTAATTCCAATTAAAAAAGCAACTGAACAAACACAATGAAGTCAAACGGCATCTCGCTCACAATCATAATTATTGTTGTTTATAATCCTCTCGAGATCCACTCTGCTTTATTATTTGTGTATCGGGCGAGTTTCTCATTTATACAGAAGTTTTGGTATCATTTTTTCCAAGCCATGAAAATGTTGTAAATGCTGTAAAAGTAATAACAACAAAGCACAGAAAGTAAAAACCGGTCTTGACAAGTTTCTGTGTTACTTCTAATGATGATCGTGTGCTTTATTGTATAAATAGAATCAATTACTCAGACACGGCGTCTGTGCTGCTGTGGATAAGAGGTTAAAGACACCGGCCATCGCCAACTTTCGTCACGCACTGTGTCATCCGCTTCGAATCGGCCGTCATGGCAACACTGAAAATAACCCCCCCCCCCCCCCCACCCCCACCCCGTTAACCAGTCTGAAAATGTAAGGTGATTATCAGCAGCTGTTTGCCTACCAACCACCCCACCCTCACCCTTCAGCAGAGCTGGCAGTTAAGCCCTGTGAACATCACTTCCCACTAATTAAGTTTGTTTATAAGGGATATTAAGTTTAGGGGGGGAGCGCGTAGGTGTAAAGTAACCTTCACAAAGTACAGACTAGAGGAGGGAGACAGAGGGATCCTGCTCACTATTGTGTGAAAGCATGAACACTGATGTGAAATGAGATGATCTGTGTAAACAGTGGTGGGAAATCAGAGCTATTTAAGCACATATAAATAGTTATATAAGCATATATAAACACTGAAAACGCCTACAGCACGCCTCATGGATCAGCTGCTGTCTACATTCATATAACTAAACCTGCATGATGAAAGTGGAAAAGATTTAATGAAGAAAGGCACGGCAACTATTCTTTTTCTTAGTGTTCTTTTTTATTTTTTTGTAGTTTGAAAAGTATCAGTAAGAGCTTTTTGATTTGTAATGTAAGCTTTATTAAATAGTTTGTTTTGTTACAGACATGTTTAACTTGCAACTTTTTAGTCTGACTTAAAGCAGAGTAGGGGCTGCATTGGTGCTCCATGTTGTTTCATTTATTAGTAAGACAAGAAATATGATCCAGAAAAGTCCAGTTAGAGTACAGAACTGAGAATTAGAAGGACTCCAAAATAGTATGAGACAATGCTTTATACTCTGGAAAGTTCTCACTGCAACTATGTGAACAAATGTGAGATTAACAGTAGAAATACAGTGTTCATCATCATCGTTTTTTTTGGCTTAGCAACCCTTTATTTATTGTTTTGTTTTGTTTATTTATTTATTTATTTATTTTTTTTTTTTTTTGGGGGGGGGGGGGGGGGTTGGTTTTTTGGACCCCCCTACATTAACAACTGTGCGCTGACAGACTCCCACATTAAAATGAATGAGGGCGCTGCCTTTAAAGTTGGTCTGGATGCAGTCTTACAGTAAATCATAAAAAGTGAAGTGAACAGTGAAGCTGCATTTCTTTTGTTCCTCAACTTGGAAATGGAATAGAGACTCTAGTGTAGGTTTACAGTATGGATTTTATGTCTGTATTTTGGGGCATGTTAAGACTTTATTAGCAAATTAAGAGTCCAAGGGGACAGCCAATGGAGTAAGAGAAGGAATGGGGATAACATGCAGCAAAGATCACAGGTCAGCCAGATGTTTAGGTTCATAATCAACAGCCAACTTGTATCACTGTGGACTCACAGAATTCATCCATAACTGACTCTGGAAGAATGTGTAAGTTGTGTATTTGTTCTGAAGCCAGCAAGACTCATGTTGATAAATCTACAACCTCTGAGAAGTGTATTGTCAGAGCACAGTGCCATTAGACACAGCTGTTTACTGTGTTTTACCTTCATTAAATGGCCTGATGACACCAGGCTGCAACAGTGTAACCACACACACCTCTATACACATCAGACTGCTCAGTTATAACTCCACATTCTGATTATGACTATTTACAAAGAGAGACCCATTAGAATTGTTGTTAAAGTATCTCTGGTCCCAATAACTGATGAAAAATAAAACTACTCCATCAGTCTTTGGCTGCAGATTTCAATACAACTAGACATTTTCTGAAGAAAAGCTTCTAGTTTGTTGAGCTGTCATTATCATGGTAACATGGTGATAGACAGTTAGCTTTTTCAGAGTTCTGAAAGCAGTGATGTGAATGTCTGAGAGAGTATTTAACCCTTCCATACTGTTCATATTCTACACCCTCGCATGTTCCAGTACATTTTGACCCAGTCTAAGAATCCCCTCATAAAAAGTGTCTATACTAAATGTTGAACCACAGATGTGTTTAGAAAGCATCAATAGTGGATCTGACTGATCAATAAATGTGATTAAACCTGGATTCATGTTTCAGAGAGCAGAGAGAGTGTATTTTTAAGGTTTTACACCAAAAACATCTCCTATCACACAATATCATGTCCTATTTTACCTCAGACATGAAAATATAACATAGCAATAATGATGTAAATGTATTTTATAACTTTATGGAAGTGTGAGGTTTATTGTATAACCATTAGAGCCATCAGTCTTCACTTCTACATCATAAAAAGAAATCCTCATAACTACTATCTTATTAAAACTATTAACTATTCATTTAACTCAAACACATGTCAATAGATACGGGTCAAATTTGACCCAGAACAGCCTCAATGGACAAAAATGTGTAGCATCTATACAAAAGTATAACATTTTTAAATATTTTAATTTTAGGAAAATTCATCAAATTTCAGGGTAAAAGACATTTCAGGGTTTTTTTACAGCTGTCAAATTTCAAAGCGGATCAAATTTGACCCGAACAGTATGTAAGAGTGAATAATCACAACACCCGCTGATCAATGTTCACCTTGACTTAGCCCATTAACAAATTGCGCTGATGCATTAAAATAGCAGGTGTACATGGAGACGACAACACAGTCCATGCACTTTAGACCAACCACCTAATGTTTATCGTTGGTTAAAACATAGCCTCACTAGTCATTCAGTCCAGTCTGAATAATAACATTGATTATTAGAGCTGCATATGTTTCTGCCGTAACTGTGGCCATTTTAATGTGAAGTTTAACAGGGATTTGCTTCCCCATCGGCTTCACCTTTCAGCCCCGGAGGTCGCCGCTTGCTTCAAAACAACACAGCTGAACTGCGATGGCCGGGAATCGAACCCGGGTCAACTGCTTGGAAGGCAGCTATGCTCTCCACTATACCACCATCGCTACGGAAAAGCTGCATTTTAGTGCCCGGTCAGGATTTTATATCATTATAAGAGTTAGAGAAGGAGAGGAGGAGCAACAGAGGAGATGGAGGCACACCTAAGAGAGAAAATGTAACTAATAGCAATATTATTAATGACAAAAGCTAAACTGCAAAAACTAAATGATAACATAGAGTATATTGTAGTGCTTCTATGAGGTGAAGGACTCTGCAGAAGGGTCAGTAGTCCAGGTCCAGTCCAATTCTAAGACTGGCTGGCTTGAAAGCAATTTTTTGAAGCTCAGTGATTGGATGTTTCTTACATTAGGAGTCATAGTTAACTTGTTCCTTTCACTGCTTATGTGCACCAGTTTGTACCTTTTTAGTTTTCATAACAGACCCAGATAATAATTCATGGTTTCAAATAAAATATAAAAAAAAAAACTACACATTTACTTCGACACACCTGAAATATCTCATCCTACTTTGCCGCCAAATGCTTTGATGGTGGGATTCAGTATTTTTAAAAGTCCAAGACATTAAAACTGCACATGAATAAATGAAAGTACAGATTCCCAGGCAGACAACAGCGACTTCATCATTTCTCTTCTTTTTTCCTCACTTCATTTTTTTATGATTCTACAACCCTGTTGTGTTCTCCAACAGCTGACTAACAATCAAACTAGCAGCTTCTTTTCCAACTTTGTTAGTTACTCCCTTAATTGTTCTAAAGGGAGCAGAGTGCTCCAGTCACAGCGTTTTTAAACACCAACACCTGCATCTTAAATGTTTCCAGAGGCCCCCCATCATGGCGGGGGAAGACGGCGGCGTTCCCTTTTGTATCACGATCACGCCACATCCTCACTCATCTTCATTTAGACCACTTAGAGACTCACTTAGCCATCTCGCCCTCCCATCATCTCTGCATTAGAGAGAGCTCAAGACTGAAGGAAGCTATATTCTCAGGCTGGATTGTAAATGAGTGTCACTGATGAGAAGTTGATGTACTGGTGCTGAAGTCTCTACAGCAACTACATGTGAGAATGTGTGTGTGTGTGTGTGTGTGTGTGTGTGTGTGTGTGCGTGTGTGTTCCCAATTAAGCTGATTCTAAAGGTCCTGAAATTATGAAAAAGAGGGAATTCAATAAAAGCTTCTATTCAGCTTCAGCAGTCTGAGTTAAGCTGCGTTCACACCAAAAGCGTAAACATTGCTTGTATCGCGCCGCCTGATCATAAATAAACATTTTCGGATCATCGCTTCAGTCGCGTTTGTGACGTCGGGAGAAACTCGCCGCTGATTGGATGTCGTGGCGTGATGTCGCTTGAAAAGTTTTATTTTTCCAACTTTATTTGCGCCGCTTTAGACACTTCATTTGCGCCGCCTGATATGAAATTGCGTGTTATCGCACCATTTACATTGATTTTCTATGTAGACTTGCTGCTCAATTCACATCAGATGCTTTTGGTCTGAACGTCCAACATTAGTCATATCAAGTGATATCTGACACATTTACAGTCTTTTTAGCATCAGATTCCCTCTTAGTGTTTCATTGGACGGTGTTTCCCTGGTGGCCACACCACATGTCAACACTAAAGTTTAGTAATATTCTCTAACACTGTTACATACAAATATTTCAAGTAATGACAGCACACGGTCTTTTGTTTTTATACATCTTACACTTTATTGACAGTTTGTTGGCTGATTTGAGTGCACATATTTTAGTTAACATTCTATCATTTAATATTTGTTTTGTTTGAATTAAATTAAGTTTACCTATGTTCTCTTTTTCATGGATCTGGACAGTTCCCCCCTGGCCAAAAAGGAAAAGATGGTTTCTTATACTGGGGAAGACAGGAAGTGGAAGAGGCCAATTTGCGGTGCCAGAGGGGAGTCTGCCTTTTTGCAATCCAGTTACTTTGAATTATTTTGAGACTTTAAGTTTTGGGTTTCATAGTTTGGTTGTAAATATTTGTTTTTTTTAATTTAAATCTTTGTTGAAATTATTATTTACTTACGATGTTAATTGTGTTAATTGTTTATCCCTGTCGCACTTCCTTATCTGTGTAGATACAATAAAGTTGTAAATAAATTAACATATTTTGCTTTACAAACCTTGTGTTTTTAAGCCTTATTGATTGGCCTGACAATGTTATATCATAATATATTTATATTCATAATATAATTATATTCCAAGTCCTATTACCAAGGCCTACCACATTGATTTTTCCATATGAGATGGTTTGAAAGGCTTATGAATCACACATACACACACACAACACACACACACACACACACACACACACACACACACACACACACACACACACACACACACACACACACACACACACACACACACACACACACACACACACACACACACACACAGAGAGAGAGGTGATTTCACTTATTCTGGCTTATTAGAGCTCTTAGGAATGTGTTGGCCTGTGTTTGCTGTTTGATTGACATCTCCCTGACTCACCTGTTAAACCTGTTAGGGTGTAAGAAATTACAACTTTATCATTCTAATTAGACCAGAACTCATATATGCCATCACCATTTTGTTCACTTTCAACGTGAGGTCTACTCAGCTAAAGTGAAAACACCCGAGGAGCAGAGCAGGGCCTTTGAAATGTTCATGTGTTTTGTACTGGCTCTTGTTTTATTACATATTTATTTAAAGGTTTTATGTGACATGTTTACAAACCATCTAGATTATAATAAAATCTGAACACTGAAGAAATGTTTTTCAAAAGCAGTCTAACATAATATGATCCTAGAGACAGCTGGTGTTGTCTTCATCACTTGTAGAAGGCAAAAAAACATCTTGAGAAGCTGCAGGAGGAACACAAATGATATGTTTCCCTTGCATTTTATGTTGTTTTGTTCCTATAATTGTATCTTTAAGACCAACACTGATGCGCTCTGTTAAGTGGTAGTTGATGTAAAGTGAATGATATTTTTAAATTGGAAAATATGCCTCACATAAGAAAAAACAAAACTTAACACTGCCAGTGGGGGATGAAGACCGTTTTTTAGCCAGTTCCTCAGTATGGATAGAGTGGCATTATAGGTAATGGTTTTGAAAAGGATGAAGAATGCATCCATTAAAAAAAAGATCATAACATATAATTTAAAAAAATGTCCATTATGAGTCTTACATGTTGTAGGAATGCAATGCTAGAGTCTCCTTGTAAAGGACAAGTTCACTTTTTTTTGACATCTTAAAACAATATTCAAATACCTATAAACGAGTTATTGGCTGCAATCATCTCTTCCTAAATCAACCTCAGTGTAAGAGATAAGCACACATCTGACAGTCCTTCCACAAAGTTCAGCCAAAGCCTAATATGAGGCTTCCACAGTCAAATTAAATGGAATGCATTTCGGCACAGAATAAGACTGTAGATTCAGTCCCCCATCACTTGAATTCAAATTGCACAAAGATAACTGCTAGTATGAGCAGGAAGAACAATTACAACAACTAATAATGTTGTCAATGTACAGATGTGTGCGTGAGTATTGTTTTAAGACATAGAACCTATTCTATAAGAGTAACATCTGTCTACAGCAGCAGCTAAATCTATCAAAGTTTTCCTCCTTAATTTACATCATATAACACTAAGCTGAAAGCTCTGACTGGTGACCGAATATGAAGCATCATTTTCATACTGAACATTCTCAGGTATTAAACATGTCTGTTGTTTCCTGTATTTTTATGGACAACAGTCAAATAGCTGAGTTTCTTTCTGCCTTCCTTTCAGCACCACGGACAGCAAACAGCGAAGAATTTAACAGCATCATTGCTGCTTTGGTAAACATATGGGGAACATTGTTTTACTGATGTATAAATGCTGTAAGAAAACACTTAATGTCTAAGTTATAAAATAATATAATACTTTACTAGTTAGATATAATATATAATAGTCAGAGAACAGGGAGACGTCTTACAGAAATAAATTATTCTAAAAGCAATGCACACTTGGAATTGTCACCTGTCTCTGATGTGTGTGTATGTACATATGTACATACACATATATGGGTCAATGACGTATAAGGATTTAGAACAACTCTATTGTAGAATAATAAAAACAAGCATATCTAATGCAGTAGTTCAAACATTCAGAATGTTGTGTACCTGAAGCTCCATATTATACATTTGAATTTAAGTGATTTTAGTGGGTTTTTCAAGATTAATTGGCACTGGTCTTTAAAAAGAGTCATGTGGTGCGACAACGATTCATCTTGAAATAAATTAATTTACTTAACACGCTTCACATCTTTTTTTACAAGTTTTCAGTAATATAAAGTGTCTGGAAACAAAGTATTTGCATTTTTTTTAAATCTTTGTAAATGATGGTCTTTTATTTATATAAGACATTTCAAGATGAATCATGGTCGCACCAAATGACTTTTTTTTCAGGCCAGTGCCAATTAATCTTGAAAAACCCACTAAAATCACTTTCAAATTGTAATATGAATTGTCAGGTACACAACATTCTGAATGTTTGAACTACTGCCTTAGATATTCTTGTTTTTATTATTTAAAATTGAGTTGTTGAAAATCCTTATACGTCATTGACCCATATATATATATATATATATATATATATATATATATATATATATATATATATAGCCCCTTGTCAAAACAGACACTAGAAAATGATAATGAAATGTTGTTTTTCCTACATGTTTCAGACATTGTTTTAATGATTTTCTGGCATGCTGTCAGCACACATTTAACACTTAATAGCAGATATGTTTGTGTGTGTGCATATGTGACAAGACTATATGTATATGTATATTCATATGGAAGTGACCTGGTTCTATTTAATGCCCTGATATTCACAGTATCACTACCCCTGTGTATGTAAAGTACATGGTGTGTTGATTGTATGTATGTGAAACGTGCTACTGAGAGTGTGTAATTAGACATGCTTTTAGAGCTGTAGAGTTCCTAACCATATGCTGGTTAGGAAAAAAAAAAAGTACGTACATCATATCATTGTGACCAACCGAAACCAGTTAATTACCCAGTAACCCATGAAAGTTATATAAACATTTTTGGACATGATGTTTAATGCAACAATTGCCTTTTCTTAATTTGGTTTAAAGTACTTTTACTTAGTTGAGCTGGAGCTGCTCCTCTGTAGCAGCTCAAAATTGTACCAACACAGTGGCCTGGATAAATGAGCAGGATGTGTTTTTTTAGTCCCACTAACAGTGGTGGGACTAATCTCGAGAGGCAATGATACAGCTTATAGAGACTTATAAAGACAAGGTCTGCAAACTAACACAATGGTGTGCAGTGAACAACCCGCTAAACATCAAGAAGACAAAGGAGCGTATCATCGACTTCAGACGGCAACAGATGGAGCACCTGCCACTCATAATAGGAGAAGAGGAGGTGGAGAGGGTCAGTTTTAAATTATGGCAGCCCACATCAGCAAGGACCTCAAGTGGACTTTAAATTCCACCGCTCTGGTGAAAAAGGCCCAACAGAAACTATACTTCCTCTGGATGCTGAGGAGGAACAGCACTTTATCTTTTCTTTTACAGCACTTTATATCATATTTTACCTTATTTAACAGTTATTCTATTTTATGTGTGCGTGTGTGTGTGTATGTGAGTGTGTGTTTGAGCAGAGTGAATGGAAACTGAGACAGCAAAACTTGTTGTATGTGAACATGCAATGACAATAAAGGCATTCATCATGTGGCTCTCAGTGTGGTCTAATCCAGCCCCTCTAAAGACTATACAATCATTACTGTATAAACTGTATTTGAAGGTAGAATATGCTTCTGGTGCTTTGGTTCAAAAGGAAAAAAGTGAGGCTCAGTTTGGAGAAAAAAAAAAAAAAATCCAACAGGCAAGACAACAAGCATGACTACTCACATCCACACCTTCTGTATTACACACACACACACACACACACACACACACACACACACACACACACACACACACACACACACACAGAGTGCCTGCACATGAAGAAAACCCCACATCCACACACCCACACACATCGGAACACACAGTCAAATCAGTTTAAGTCAATGAACAGCCCACTGAGTTAGCGCACTTTGATGTCAATTATTGTCCTTATTTCATTTACCCCTTATCAGGAACTTAAGCGTGTATTCATTAACCTTGTGCTCTAATTGCTAATCATAACCATATGGTCCTTCACTTTGACAACACCTCTGGGACTCGTGCATATGTCGAACTATGATTTCTTTTACTACAGGCTAACCCCCTTCTGAAACCACGGACAGAAATCTGAAATAGATCTATAATCAGGTTGAATTGTTTGCTTGTTGATGTTCATAAAGGAATCGATTAGGTGCTTAATCACATAAAGGGGAAGAGGTTTTTGTGAGGGAGTGATGAGACACTACGGAGGACTGATATTGGCTGATATTTTGACAGGAGGATGTGTGTGTAAGGGGGGGGGGGGGGGGGGGGGGGGGGGGGGGGGGGGGTAGGAATGGAATGCAGCAAGCAAACAAAAAAATGTCCTGTGAAATCCCATTTGAATGTGACCGGAGCTTCAGCGGGAGCGACTACAGTGAATCAGTGAAGCAGATGAGGATAACAATCAGTCAATCAAGCCACGGCCATGCTCTATAAAATCAATAAGTCACAGGCAGATAGGCAGGCGTGAGGAAACAGGCCCGCTGAGCGCTGAGCCCCTCGTACTCCGTCCTCATTACGTGGATGAGTAAGTGTGCAATTCCCGCGCGATGCAGCCCGATTATCAACAAGCAAAAGGAAGCAGAAAGAAGCATCGCGCTCAGTTCACGTGTGCTTATAGTGTCTCTAATGTGTGACTTTTGTTATAGGAGTGCATGCATTCACCCCAGTACAATAGATGTGAATGGGATCTCATTTATGGTAGTCACAGCAACGATTACATTTAAAAGTTCAACAGCAAACAACAGACATAGTGTCACTGTCAACAGCTTAATTGGAATTATTTTCTGTCTAAAAAATAGTCCCCATTAAAACTGTTCATATTAACCCTCACATACTGTTCATATTCTGACTCATAATTAGTCTCTACACCAATTCACATTCATAAATTCCCCTTCAGTCATTCATTAATGTTTGATTAATCCTTCTGTTTGATTCAATCTTGAAAAAAAAAAAGAAAGAAAAAAAAAAGACATTCACAATCACTATTTTATGGTCCAGGAGAATATTTTATAGAATATGAAGAACATTTTCAAATGGTGATTTCTGATTGTTTTTTGTTTTGTTTAAAATAAATAAATAAACACAGGCCAAAGTTGTATATTAGCTGCACAAACCATTTTTTTGATATGCTAACATTAGGGAAAGTCCACATATAACAAATGTTTATAAAGTGTTTTTTTTTTTTGTTTTTACAGTTCTCAAATGTAAAAATGGGTCAAATTTGACCCTGAACAGTATGTAAGGGTTAAGGCTTGTGATTGTCCAGAGTAACTGGGACACTAGTGAGAAATCAAAAGAATGCACATGAAGCCAAAACTATCTCCACACAGAGGTTATATGATAATTAATAAAATATTCAATATTTAAGATTATTTTGACAAACACTCTTGTGCTTTTGTGGAAAGTTATAACTATCTTTTGTTTCTCTGATATTTGCTCATTTATTGATATGAATAGTAAAATAACTTAACATTTCTCACTTATAATATGAATTAAAGTGTTCAATTATAAAATGGTCACACTTCAATCAGAACGAAGTGGTTGAGTGCAAGGAAGTGGTTGAGTGCAAGGAAGTGGTTGAGTGCAAGGTAATCAACCTGGTTTATAGAATATTTGATGACGTTTTATGAGTAAACAGTTTTCTGTCTGTGATTTTGGGACATCTGTAATATGCTTGCTCTCATGTCCTTGAGTAGTTTATTGGAGTCATATTAGGAGCTGTGTAAAGCCCTCCTTCCAACCCTAAATACACAGATAATTGTCCTCTTAACACTGTTGCATCAGTATAAATCAGAGAAGCCTTTACATCATCGACTATAGAGCAGGACACCTCATGACATCATTTCATGTATCTTTCTATATGCGGGTAAATATTTTCATGGTGCTCATCCTCTGGGAATTCACTCAAGAAGACAAATAACTCAATATCTCATTGATGCTACATTTGCAGCTGAATCAATGACAAACCTAGCGGAAGAGAAGGTATTGATTTTGAGTTACTGTAATGATGTTAACAATTGCAAATATATCAACTTCATCCTTGTGCACAATGAGGTCAGACTGATAAAACATTACTTAATACGAACATAATTGGTCAATTTAGACAGAATACACTAACGGGACCGGCTCTGAGCTGCTAAATGTCTGCAAGAATCCAAATTCAAGTAGAAGTTCATGTGAAACATACAGTAGACCTTTTACAATCCCTTCAGCTGTACTTTGTGTTTAGTATTAATGAGCAAATGTTAAGACGCTACACTAAGATGGTGAACATGATAAACATTGTACCTACTAAACATCAGCATTATTAATGCATGTTATCATTGTGATTGTGTTACCTCACAGAGCAGACAGCATGGCTCCAGACAGTAGTCACAGTCCTAATTACTAAAGAGAGCCTGGTACTAAACTAGGGAACTAAATGAGGAACCTAAACTCCCTCGTGCCTGTTCTTGTTTACCTTCCCATCTCATCTGAGGGACTAGAGAGAGGAGACACATGTAACCAATGTCAGACAAGACACTAGAAGAGTGCATATCTCCACTATGTCAACATGGTGGTGAAGATAACAAAAACAGGGATTTAATATTCATCTTCAATCCTACCTAACTGTAGTGGATTATTACATATCAGACATGGAATTAATCTGCAGATGCTTCAGTTCAAGATGAGATTAAACTTTTCTTTGGATGTGCATTTTTGAGCCACGACAAATGTGGCCTCCAACACACTAGGAAGTCTTGTTTCTAAGCCTAACTGATTAAAAATGGAAATGGAAATGGAAATGCCTTTTGCTATGTTGTAATGCATGTAATGTATGTAGAATGGTGAAGACTGCTGTAAAAATTCAATTTCTAAATTTGGTGATATAAAATTTTTTTTTTCTAAGATTGTGACTCATCGTAACCATAAGACATCAATGTGCATAAAAAAATATTAGGCTGTTTGGTCCAGTAGTATTATTTATCTACACACAATCTAAAATAACATTACAAAAATATTGATCATCTGCTTTGTTTTGCAACTAGCAAATCCCAGACGGCCCTTGAGCACCAAATATCCTGGTCACATTGTATCACTTCCTCTTCCTCACTCTACTTCTGCTGGTTGGCGTGAAATCTTAGAATCAAACAAAACATGAACGATCTCAACAGGGTGTCTCTACACACTCAGATCTTCTGGTTCTCCTGCCAGGTTTTACTCCAGTGTGCAGTGTGTAGAATTTAGTGGCAATTAGCAGATCAGACTTGGAAGAAATAGGATAAAATATTCACAAGTATGTTTTAATTAGTGTATAATCACCTGAAAATTAGAATCATTGTGTATTATCGTTAGAATCAGCCCTTTACATCTACTTGGGGTCCTTTTCAGCGGAGGCTGCTGTTAGGTTACCTGTGTGTCTTGGGCTTCATTGGCCTTTATATACTTTGGGCTCCAAAGTAAACCTATCTTCTGTAATGGCGCTAGTCCTCATGTTTAAACTCTTGATTTATTGATGTTTAGCTCATCACATATGTTAAAAATGATGTGGCTTTCAGAGACCCCTATCCACCTCCCGAACCCCATCATTTGCATTGGTGTGTCTCAGGTTAACCTTAACTCACAAGTTCTGCTGTTGCTTGAAAATAAACCTTGAACATCAGTAGTTTGATATAGACTCTGGTTTTGGGACCCCCTGATCTCTTGGGCCCATATGCCTTTACCTGAAGGCTCACTTAGTTCCTCATCCATGATACTGGCACACAGTGCTTGTCCTAATAGTTTCTTGGCTTCAGGAACATGGAGCAAAGACTGGATGGGGCAGGAACCATAGCCCATTACTACATTTAGAGTGTGACCAAAATTGGGTTGAATTTCTTAAAGTACCAAGTAACACCAGAGGACACATGTCCAAAAGCAGTAGAGTAAAGCTAAAAAAAAAAAACAATTCTCCTTGCTGCATGAGTTGCATTTGTAGCCAGAATTAAAAAGGAACATTTATCACCCAGCGTACAGTATGTAGGCTCAGGGTTGTCAGATTCATCAGAGACGCCTGATGGGCCGGTGCAAAGGAGGGTGCGGAGGAGGAGGAGGAAGAGGAGGCTGACTCAGCAGCAGCATCTTGGCCATGGTTAGCTTGGTAGGCTGGACTGGAGGATGGAAAAGGAAAGCTATTCCATGGCAACATGTCTTTGACTGATGGGCTCTTTTTGCTGACTTTCCAAAGGAGAGTAGATTACAGGAAGCCACATATATAATGTATGTTGTCTTCTCTTTCAAATGCACACATGCACACATACATGCATACATGGATGTAAGAATATACTGTAAGGAATAAGAGCAATATCCTCTGTTTTTCTTATTTTCAACAATGCCCATACAAAGATACAAAACAATGACTTGATCATCAGTATTTCTCCTAGGATTTTATTTTAGCAGTATTGTTGTGCATGCAGAGCCCATAATGTCAGGACCTGTAATTTGTACACACCTAAAGTGGAATAACCTAAACCTAGCTTAGGATTGTTCCAGAAAGGTTTATCCATGTCCATGGATGGAATAATTTACAGGAAGTTGTGACACAAAAAGGGCTCTGGAGGTCCAGATAACTGTCATTGTAATTAATGTCAAAAAATGAAAAGCATCGCCTTCATTTCTCAAAAGTCAAACTTTCTAAAGTGTTCCCAGATATGGACTCTATTTATAACTGATGCAAACTCTCACCTGCCTCTATAGAACACTCATTCTGGCAATATCCCAATCTGTCCACTTACTGGAGTTCAATCTTCAAAGCACTATCAGACATGTTTCAATTGACAATTCAGCCACATCCTTTAACAGCTATGTTTTGGGGAAGCAGGTGAAAACAATAATAATCTATCTGGAACTAAACTTAAAATGACTATTTTTGTCACTCTGTTGACATGAAGATGGATCCTTCTCCAGTGGAAGTCTCCTCATCCTCTGGGCTGGACTCAGTGGATGCAAGGAGGTGATGTAGTACCTCATACTTGAGAAATAGAGACTCACAATATGTGGCTCCTCGGATACATTTGTGAAAATCTGGCAACCATTTATATACTACACTAAAGCAAAGCTTTTAACTCCCCAATCTTTTTGAATGTAACTCTATATGTAATAAGTAACACTTATTTCTGGTCCTGTAACTTTCTCAGTTTATATTAATTTAATTGATATGAATTCTATCTTTTGTAACTGTATGTTTTCTTCATTTTTATTTCGTAATCATTTGTTGTTGTTGTTGTTGTTGTTGTTGTTGTTGTTGTTGTTGTTGTTGTTGTTGTGTATTGTCTTATGGGTGTTTGTAATAAAATATGTCAAATTTTAATCAAGTAAAAACTCATTTTGAACTATTGTTATACATATTTAAAAAAAAAAATAGAAACAGGTTGTAGTTTCTTACAGTACTTTTTGGACTGACTGACTGTATGACCTGACCTAATATAGGCTACTGGATGCCTTAATTTCCTTCTGGATCAATAAAGTATGTATCTTATCTATTATATTAGATGTTAGCAAGAAGAAGAGTCAAAAAAAGTCCTGAAGTTATCCTAATTCAGCAAAGGATTATAATTGAAAAATTAAATAGAGTAGCAACAGTAACACTCAGTAACAATCTCACTATATAAGCTCAACAGTATCTCACTGGAAACAAATCTAAAATGTGAATAAAATGTGGTTCTATTTCAAATAGATTTCTCCCTCCATTGGGTTTATGAAGATTTGATTCGACACCACTGTGCTCTGGACATCATCTACATCTACCGTAAGACCAGCATGAGATTTGCTCCAGTGTTGATGCAGTTTTCTGGAAGTTAAGAAAGGTCCACCTTTGTCCCAAATGTTAGACTAGTTACATCATACCCCTCCGACATCCATGCCCGCTGCAAGTGGTACCATGGTCTTGAGCATGCTGTGATAGTGCTCACAGACTACAAGTGCCTTCTGTCGATAGTCCTGCAGATGGAAGATGATGGAGATGGCAGGCTGGCTTCACGGTTGAAGAAGCACAAGACTGTTTCGACCAACCCGGCCAGGGAGGGCACCAATGACTCATCTCTCTCCATCACAGGTAATACACCTGCCTCTCCTCTCTCCTCTACCACCTACCACCTCACCTTGGACTGCTGGCCACCTATTCATTATGGCTACGAAGCCCAACACACTGGGGTGATGACATCAGGAAAGTGATGACAACTAGCCTGCCTGCAACAGTGGCGCAGGACTGGATTAAGGTGTGGCTAACTGCAGCAAAACATTTGTCAGTCACTGAGGCAGTCCAGTCACTGTCTCACTTTTTAATGCAGCTTCCCCACCTCTCACCCATTGGCACAAGCTAGAGAAGGTTTGTTGCCATAGCATAAACCAGACTTAGAGTCTGAGTGTTTCTGATATTAACACTGACATTGTCACACATCCCCCACACAGCCCTTTCATTCCTGCCTACCCATGGGCTGTGTTGAGCGGGCACGCGAGTCACACAGTGGCAGTGAGGGTATTGCACTGGCTGTCAAAAATGTCCACAGTGGCTCCACAGATGTTTGAACGCCTTGGCATTTATTTCCCAAGTTTCATCAGACATGAGGAGAGCTACTTCCTTGTGCCAAAAAAACAAGTAGAATGAGACCAATTCCAGGCCGGTCTCTCTTCAAAAAATCCATAATGAAAAGACCTATCCACGTGCTGGTGGATAGTTCTCTCTCTGGCTATGCATCGCACCATACAGAGTGGTGATGGTGCTGAGAAAACTTGGATTTTACATATTGGAAAAAACGTTTGTGTTCTATCAGCGAAGGTTCACCTCAGGAGAGCTACGTCACACAATGAATTGTACACAAATAAATTGTCAGCTGGAAATAGCCAGAAGCTTCCTGTTGTGGTCTCACACAATCTGCGCTCTATCAGAGCCTTTTCCATCACAGGCAAACAGAACAGAGCCATGGACCTGATGTCATAAGGTGGCCCACTCGGAATTTAGTGGAAGCTGAATCCCACCTTTATTGAAATGTTGGGGAACAGGTTTGGGGAATTGGAGTTGGACCTGTTTGCCTCAGGAGAATATTCACAGTGTGCGTTATGGTTGCCCATTAGCACATGCCCTCTACTGGGAGTGGATACCTTCTCTTACTGACTGTGGCCTAAAGTTCTCCTTTACCCTTAACCTCCCGGTTCCTTGATTCCTCATTCCTTGCCCCATAATGTGAGGAGGACAGTAATTCTGGTGGTCCCAGAATGCATGAGTATGTCATGATTCTTCACTATGATACAGCTTTTATTAGGGATACCATGGCAACTCCTATGGTACAGAGACATGCTTGCACAGCTGGACGGCTCAATCCTACTTCTGCCAGTGATAGGCCAGTTGTTATGGGCCTTGCTCCACAATGGGAGTGCTGTAAAAGTTTAGTTTTACCCTATCCAAGGGGCAAAGCCCAATTCTTGCCTTGACCACTTTTCAGCGCTGATGTATGGAGTGGGGCTCAGATCCCACATCATGACTTCTGTCCCATGCGTTAACCTTCTTCCAGCTGTTAGTAGATAGAAACCTGGCTTTACAGTTAGGACATATGCTGCAGACATTTCATCCAGTCATGAAAGCTATGGAGAGACATCTGTTTTTGCGCACCTGCTTCAGGAGTCAGAAGATAGACATCCGCCATACACTCCTTGGCACTGCAAAGGGATTTACCCCTGATATTATGCACTCTAGGTGGACCCCGTTTCAAGCCACTTCTTCGCCACCACTTTGGCAAAAATAGTGAGTGACTTGTATTCACTCTAAGTCTCTTTGGCTTGTCTCTTATCAGAGAAAGCCACTGCAGCTGAATCCCACGTGCATAACAATCAAACATAAGTTCACTGTGTGTGTAATGTGTGCCTATGCGCTCTCTGTGTGCACGTGCGCCTGCCATACAGTATCTTCTACTCACATCATTGTGACTTAGGGAGCTTTTCGCCCTCTCGTACCTGCTCTGCTTGTGTTTGAGACTTTTACAGTTTATAGTTATCATCCCTGCTGTCGAACATCAGGAGGTGAGTCTTGTGAATGAATTAGAATGTTTTCACTCTGACCATTCACACAGGGTGTAGAAGAGAGGAGGACCATGCTACAGCTTATGTCATTATATATTATGCACTGCGCTTATGGGATTGTGAACTGGTGTGGGTTAAATGCTCATGGACTCTGGGGACTTGCATTGACCACATCGAGCTTCACCTTTATCCCAGTAGCAATAGCTCTTAGAGTGTGAGTACATAGTCCTCAAAGATCCAGGTCTCACTGCTTCACCAATATCAGCTGAAAAATAAGGTGGCTTATTTGGGAGCTGATCTCTGGTCATGTTGGTCATATTATGGCGTGAAATCAAATATTCTTGACCGTTCACATGCTCAGCGGGGATAAACCCAATAGTGACAACTCTTACAGGCCTACACCTACACTCATAGATTCATAACACTTTGCTAGTAGCTTAACAAGCACGCTGTTGCAACAAGGGCAAATACACTGCATCTTAAAATCAAGTTGACAACACAATGAGCACATTACAAAAGCAATATCTCAATAACTCAAAAGCGAAATGTTAAAACACAAAGTCTATGTACAGCTGACTGTGAGACAAGTGCTCAGGGACCATCTTAAAAGTGCACCACTGAATAGAGTTAAGATTAGTTAAGAATGAATAAAAATGTTTCCTATTGAAAATTTGTTGCAGGATTAAACCAAATACATCGTTGGAAAAGTCTCAACCTGGAAAGAAACATGATGTCAGTCTGAAGATGATATATGGCTCCCTCGTTGAAATACTGGTGTCTTAACCTGGTACATGTTTGTAGACTGACGCAGCGACAGAAGGACAGTAGCTGTTATAGAAAACGCTGGGACTCAGATGTCATGTGCGCAACTTTCATCCATTTAACATTTAGAGTACCTGGAGTGTAATACTGCCAAGTGCTAATAATGGGGATTATATCGATGTATTGCACCATAGAACTTGTTACATACTGGACAAACCAGCCTTTTTCCAATTTCCAGAAAAAGGGTTGTATCTTTTTTGTTAGTGTGTGTAATTATGGTCTCTACATGTTTGTTTGTGTGCCTCAGGAATGTAATAAACTGCTGAAATAATTCAGGTTCATTGAAAAAGTCAAGGGGACTGTGTACATCAAACATCCAAACTGCATTTCCTCAAGAAATCAGTTATTCACAAAGCTTCCAACTCTGGGTTTCTCATTCAATTTACCCCTGAAGTGAGCTACTCTTTTTTCTTTTTTTTCGTTATTGAAAGAACATCAGCATAAAATAACACAAATAACATTATTACACCCACCCTGACTTCTGTTTTGCACGACCAACTGAACATAAAGTCATATCTATGTTAACAAGATGGATAGCAGTAGGTGGTGTTACTGTGTGTCACTTCAGTGTTCATTGGTGTACCTGCTTGCTCTGCTGTAATACAAAACCTTATATATAGATGTATATGGATCAATAACGTGTTTTTGTGTCCATATTTAGTCTAATTCAAAGGGGTTAAAATGTGAAAATAAACATATGAATAACTTGCACACATTCTTTTTTTGTGGACTCAGCATCAAATTTCTGCTTTTAATTCATTTTGAGAGAATATATTAGAGGATTATGGCAAAAATGTCTAAGTGGTGTAACCATAACAACTTTCTACCAAATAATTCAACTTGATTGAAAATGCAAAATTGTCAATAAAACACCCAATCAAGTAGTTTGGCATGATCTTACATTATAACTATTTATATTAAATAAAGGTAATGGAATACAATTGACATAAAACCATCAAAAATACTAAATGTACATTTTAACAAACCTGATTTTTAAAGACATTTTTGAATTAGTCATCTTGCGAACCCTTACGGCAGGTTCAGACCGGGCACGGAAGTGCCGCGAAGTGCCGTAAAATACAAAAAAATAAAGCATTTCAAAATAAAACTATTTTTCAATAATTAAACACCCCGTTTGACGATGTGTGTGTGTGCGTGTGTGTGTATCTCGTGCGTGTGTGTTCATCTAGTGTGTGTGTGTTCATCTCGTGCACTGATTAGACACACACACACACATCGTCAAACGGGGTGTTTAATTATTGAAAAATAGTTTTATTTTGAAATGCGTTATTTTTTTAAATCGACCAGATTCTCTCGTTGTTGCATGTAGACTTCCTGCCCGGCTTGACACGTGGAAAATATAGACCAGACGACGAAACGATCGCTGCAAGGCTCGTGCCTGCAGCGGGGCAGAGCGCCACAGCTCTTCCTATGTGAACGACACCATTGGTTAACGAAAGGAAAATGGCTCTGCTCCTCGGCTCTTCCGCGCCCGGTCTAAACCAGGCCTTATGCAGATGATCTAATCCTGCTATTGGTATTATTTTGTCTTTAACCAGCCCTGAGCTGACTTCTGCCAGGTTCTCGTCTAGACTGTGAAACCATTTGCGTTATAGCCTGTCTGATGGCATGTCTGATGGATGTGGAATGTCTATCTTTGATATAGTCTGTTTATTTATTTGTTTTCTATTTTATACTCGTTTGTATTATATTGTGATATGAACTCCCCATGAGCTGTGTCCTTAATGAAGTTTTGAACTGAACTGAATTGAAATGGAATTGTTTGCCACCATAAAACATAAATAGAACAAAATGGAAGGTAACAACAGCAAACACTGTTACTCTGACATAAACACATTTAAATACGCCACCATCCTGTATGCTGTTGACAGTCCTTTCATTAGAATTTCCTGGGACTAGAATGAGGCATGGTTCAAACAGCATACCTGTTAACAAGAGATTCACAGGACTCTATGCAAGTCCTCAGTTTTATGTTAATGACTTACAGAGTAGATGCTACTGGTGTGTTTGCTTTCTCCAGTGGTTGATTCATGTGGCATGTAAAACAGAACTCTGGAATAGAGTTCTACTGCAGTATAAATTAAAATGTTCATTTATGTTCGTGTTCATTACCACCTGTAAAAACAGGTGCCACCAAATCAGCTATGGAGGAGAAAGACTCAATGATAAACTTGCATTAATGAGCCTTGTTATCAACTTGTCAAGTAATTATAGTTAACATGGATTAATATATTTTCCATCCATCCTTATATTGTACATCCCCAGATCTCAGCAGATCTAATCATAGGAATGATGACTACAACTACAACTTTAAAACTGAAGATAAAAAAAAAAGAAAATGTTTCAGTTGATGTTTATAGTTTTAAATCCAGATGGAACTTCCAACCCACAGGCCTTCAGCATGTTGTGGTCACGGTTAGTCCATCTGTGTGATCACAACAGTCATTTCCATTTCTATCAATAGAATGAATGGGGAAAAATATATATATTTAAAAAATAAATGCCACGCTGACATGAACATATTGCATTTGTATACTGCTGTGTACACTCTGCTTTGACTCTGGCACGCCACGCAGCTATGGTGTCAGTAAAGTCAGTCCCTCAGCAGCTTGACAGTGTGTGTTATAGACCCACAGCAAACTGTTTGAGTGTATTTATCTGCAATGTGTTGCAGGAAGCGTCAGCAGCAGGTTTCCGTTGAAACAAAGCAGAGTGATGAATTAAGACTCAGTGGGATAAAATGAACACAGCTGACGGACTGCCGATGAATGGCCCGCTGATGTTTGAATATCACACACGATAGAGTCAACACACATGAATACACACTGTATGGCAGCAACATGTGTACCAGATACTTACTGTAAGTGCACACACACACACACACACACACACAGTTTCATGTGACCCCTACATGTTTAATGGTAATCTATATTTGCATACATTTGTTTTTATCATGTCATGTTCCATATATTTACATCATGTTTCATATGAAGAAGAAATAAAGTAGCAGCCATCCTGTATTTCTTGTTCATACTTTTACTTATTTTTTCACATGTTGAAACAGGTGCTAGGAAAAGGTTGGCTGGTGCTGGTGGAGTAAAGCCAGCAGGTGTCTGATGGAAACTTTCAGTTGAGTCTTCCTGGATATCATGGAGGGCATGGTGGTGATACAGGTTGCACAATAGTAGGTGTGAAAGACAGAATGACATAATTGGAGTGATATTTAAACCTGGGGCCAGGAGATTTATTATATGTGCCTGTGTTCTGAACAGAAGGAAGATCATTGGCCAGGTATGGTGGTGTTTGAACTGTGAATTTGAGAAAGTGGAAGTGAGAGAAAAAAATTCAAAAGGAGGATATCAATGATGAATAAAGGCAGGAAGTAAGGGAATGGATGTGCCTTATACAGTAGTACAGTTTTGAGGTATTTGTACTTGCATGTATTCTACTACTTTATACTCTATCATGGGGTACAGTGGAGTTGTGTCTTGTATCTTGATAGGTGGACAAATGATCAACAGGGATAATTAGAGTATAAGCATCAGCCTGGTATGGTAGGTTTCAAAAGGTGGAACATTACTAGAATGAGTTCAGCAGGACAAGCAACCGAAGCATCTCCATGACAACTGATCAAACTCCAGAGACTGGTAAAGGACTTCACAGAGGACCAAATCCACTAAAAGGATTTCGCAGCTGTTGCGGCCACTAAACTGGTGCAAATTGAAAGTTACTGCAAACACCAAATAGTATCCTAGTGCACCTGTTTGATTTGCATGTATGTAAATTAGGTAATATTCATGCATTAGGTAATATTAGATAATATTCATCCATTAGATATATTAGGTAGGAGTCAAACCTCCTATATAACTCTCTTGTCCTCAATCATATTGTGTACCATTGTAAAAAAAAAAAAAAATGTTTTACTTAATTTTATTATTATTATTATTTTTCTTGTTTTCATTACTTTCTTTTGTTACTATTTAGGTTCTGTCTCAGTGTTTCATTAGATATGAGTTTACTTAATTGAATGCATTATTCTTATAAATGGGTTGTTCTACACTGTTCATGTATTGCTTGTCTTTGTAATGTATTGATGAAAATGATAATATTAAGTTAATATTAGGTAATAATCATGCATTCAGCTCAATCAAAAGCCTGGTCTCCAATAACAACCACAGTAGTGGTCAAACAACAAATAAAGGCCAGCCCCAAAAACCAAGGGTGTAGAAACTCTTGGTTCCTGTTCTAATATATATGATGTGCATGCTGAAGCCATCTGAGAAGATGGACTTCATCATCCATCTTCTCTCCTTTGTGTCTGCAACATTGCTGACCTTCGGAAATCCACCTCCATCCTCAGTTTGCTGTGATTTCCCTGAGGTTCTAGCTGTGGTTTGTTATCTGGTATTCAATATTTGTTATTTTCAGGACTTTATTTCAAGGGGGGGGGGGTCTGTCTTTACCATGGAGTAAATAGGTCCTTGTTTTTTTTATGACACTGCTCTGTTCATCAAATCTGCTGTCTTTGTTTCACCTCATCAGATAAATGTTCATCTTACCCGCCACACTGCAGACTAACTGTGGGTGTCACAGTTAGAAAAACTCCCCCCCCCCCCCCCCCCCCCCCCGCTGACGGAAGTCGAAAGCTGATCATTCCCCTCCTGGCCATTCTAAATAGGATGTAATAAATCTCCTCTTTTTCCCTGAGATATGTACTTAAATGTCCTTGCTGATAGATGTAGGCCTTCATCCATGCCCAAATGCATTCGGAGAGATGAATAGTTGCAAGTGGTGGGAAAAGAAAGTGGAGGTGGAGAGGGGGGAGGGGGGAGGGGGAGGGAGCGATGAATGGGCAGAGAAGGCAAGAAAAGGCCATTTTCTAATGTAGATGGCTTTGACAGAGTATCTCCTGGCTGGAACTGCTAACGGTGAATGAAATGCATCAAGAGATGTTACATTAACCAAAGACGGGAGGCGGGAATGGGGGAAGGAGGAAGAGAGAAGGAGAAAGGAAAAAAAAATAAAGAATGAAATCCATTTCAATGTCATTTGTCATGTCTTGTCTTTCATGTGGCACCTTGGCTTGGTTTCTCTTATTCTGTCAGCCAAGCTCGCTCTCACCTTTTCCCCCTTTTTTCTCATCTCTTTCTCCATCTCTCACTCTCCTGATTCTTCTACTCTTACACACTCTCTTCTTTTTTTACACCTACTATTACCTATCTGTAATGCTCCCCACTCAAACACATTTCTTCTCTTCCTATTTCCATCTATTTCCTCTTCTCTTCTCTTCTCTCCCCCTCCATGTATGCATGACATGATCTGATATATTAGAGCTAATGAAACACAGGGGTCCTCTGTAAGACAGGAGCCACCTTAACCATACATTGTTTTTTCTCTTTTCTTTTGACCTTTTGACCTTTCTTCTGACATTTTTGCTTTATGATTCACAGACAAACAAATACATTGCATTTAACACAGCTGGGGTCTATGAGACCAGAACAAGCTGAACTAATGAGTCATAATATGTAGCAGACGTCTGAAACATGTCATCAAGTCAAAATCTGGTTTATGGGCAGTTTTATTAAATGAGGAAAAGTTGTTAATTGTCAGGAGCGGGGTTGGGAAGGTTACTCTGGAAATGTAATAGCTTACAGATTACTAATTACTATATTTAAAATGTAATAAGTAATGTAACTATTTCAACGACTTCATCAAAGTAATGTAACTGCGACTTTTTGATAACTTTTCTAATGTTCTAACCAATGTTTTCAGCTGTTAGGGTAAATGTTCCCATTAAGCACCAACATCTAAGTCCAGCTGTTTTTCATGGATACTGACATGATTTATAAGAGAGATAATTTCTTATAAAGCAACATTTATCTCTCATTAGAAAATGTATTCATTAGTTCATGTAGATTTAGGAATATAAAATAAAGATATTTGATTCAAAACAAGTCAAAAGTCTGACATGAGCTTAAATGGTACTGTGACATCATTTAAGCCAATGTGTGCTCCACATAAGCTCATGTCATGATTTATTTACTAAATATAAAAAAAATAAAATGTTTTCAATTAAAAACAGCAATATATGTATTCAGTGACATGTTAAATGTTGAAAACATGAGCAAAATCTCAAAGGTCTGACTTCAGTTGTAAATTACACATTTTTTCTCAGTAACTGTAATGGATTACACTTATTTTATTTTGTAATTAAATTACATAACGCTGTTTCATGGAACTAGTTACTTCCCAACAATGGTCAAGATTCTAAAACAATGTGCAGTATGTTTGTTTTATCAGTTGTTAAAGGGTCCAGGGTCTCCAGTACCCCAAAACACAAAGTTAGGGTAAAGGTCCCTACCATTTCAGTTTGTAATACTTACTGCTGAACACATTTGTAATCAACCAAATGAACACAAAGTCATTTCCACACAGACAACCTGCAGCCTTTACGGCCCCTGAGGGTCTGGGCCCCCAGGCAGCTGGCCAGTTGGAAATCCAGTCTTGTCAGCAGTGTTATTTATTTTCAACTACATATAACACCATGACCAATGTCATTTACATTGGAGTGAAGGGTTTGGAGGCAAACTCAACTGTAATTTGTAATTACTAATAATTCAATGGTTGTAATGTTTGCTTTTATGATGTTTGAAACACTGTAATATTTGTATTTATTGTTATTTAGCCTTTATTTAACCAGGTTAGTCCCATTCAGATCAAGGATCTCTTTTAAAAGGGAGGCCTGGCCAAGACAGCAGCAACACAGTAAAAGAACAGACAACACATAAATGAGCTACATTAAAACGTCCTCATATAAAACAGCCTGGACTCCAGAGTTTTCACTAGTGCTTTCAATTCAGTCCAAGGTACGAGTTTTGGAAGTTAAAGTTCAGATTGTAAATTGTTCCAAGCGTCAGGTGCTGAAAACCTAAAAGTGAAAGAGGCTAAACCTCTGTTATGGAAAGTTGAGAATTATTAATATTTGTCAATCAGGTTAAAATTCTACAAAGAAAAACTAAGAACTTCAGGTTGTAGAAGCTTTGGAAGAAATAAAAGACTAATGAATACAACTATATATTTAAAAAAAATAAAAAAATAAAATAAACAGTACCTTCCCCAAAACATGTCCACTGGCCACCACAGCACACACACACACTCACCACGCTTGTTATTGTGTTGTTGCCTCAGAGACGGCAGCAGCTGTCAGTGTGTTAGCGTGTGAGATAAAACCAGGAGGCTCGGTGATACAGCAGGGATCTGAAGTGCCAATTAATTAGGATGAAGGAAAAAGAGTGTGGGAGCACGCTGCAAAGCCACAGCATCAGCACAGATGTGGAGAGCAATGTTTCTTAAAAAGTGTGGGCTGGAACCAAAAAGAGTCTTTTTGTGTAGAAATATAAAAAAATATATAAAAAAGTATTCTTTGTCTTTAAATGTAAATTCATCAGAAGTGGCTTCACAGTGTTTGATGATTTGCTTAATGAGCACAGTTTTACCTGCACCAGCAACATTAGTGACAGTAATTACACTAATGCTTATCATCATAAACTTTATGGCAGAATAGCACATAAATCTCTACGTTTACACATGTAGTCATTTGGAACAATTGTTCAGCAAGTTCTTTTGCATTTTAATGCAGCAGAAATATGCAGCATTAAACTGTGCTAACCAGTACAGCCTGCCTCCAAGGCTTTGGCAATATATTTGCCAAACTTAATTTGAAAAATACCTGCAAGGATGGGAATAAGACTTGAGTGGAAAAGTAGACTTATTTGTGTTTCACTTGCTCACAGCGCTCATTTATGCAGAACAAATCCAGTGAGAGAGCTGCTCAAAAATACAGAAAAGAATGTTTTAAATGACATCAACATAGTCTTGTTCCCTCATTTATGTATGTTGCTTAAACCTTATAGGCAGAGTATAAACACCTCATAATTGCATGCTTCTTCTTCAGTTTTTAGAAGGTCTCAGTTATAATGGATCTGATGATTGGACTGCCCAAACTATTCCATAAAGGTTTGTGTGTCTGCAGGTTTTTGTTCCAACCAATCAAGAGCACGCGATTCAACCAATCAACTGTCAGAAGACTGAGCTCAGTTGATTAAATGAGTCAAGCCTGGTGTGCTCCTGATTGGTTGGAATGAAAACCTGCAGCCACATGAACCTTTATGGAATAGTTTGGTCACCTGTGAGTTAGGGTTTTGTTAGGATAGACACAAAAATGATTAAATGGTACATGTCACGCTTTTTGTGATTGTATGTTATTTATATACTGTTATGATGTCAGATATCTATGTTAGACATGGTCAAAGTTCCAAAACTTGAGGTAAACATGTGTGGAAATGCTTGAATCTGTTCTTTGAGCTGATGTCAGTTCATCATGCATGTCTATAAATGGCTGTCTGTTCTGTAGCCTTGGTTGCTAAGGTTGTCGTCAAGGTTTTTCCAAGGCTGAGGTTGTTCTCATTGTTCACTCTCATATGTGGGAATGTTTTCTGGCTCAAACAGGAAGATGGATTTGAGATTTTTTTTAAACAATAAAACATGCAAAAATATTCCAGTTGACCCTCAGATTCAAAATATAGACCTGACAATGTACAGAAAAAAGTGCTCTTCACTGTCATAGTTTAAAACGAAATAAAAGTTTCACCAAGATCATTTTCTGTGATTATGAGAATCACTAAACATTCTTTCATTTCAGAGGCATTTATCATTATAGAGAACAATACAATTCATTGTAACCGCAAGACAGAAATTGTTTATTGTAGCAGAGTGTGAATTGATGAGGAGGTGTATTGATTTATTATTAAAGTTTTCCACTTTAATCAAGACCAACACAAACTATAATGTTCAGACTATCAATTCATACAATCATGCAATATGTACTGATGTATATTTAAAATTATATTTTCGTCCCCCATCAATTTGATTTACTCAATAATATTACTAAACAGTGTCTACTACTGTCCTTAACAAGATGAGTTGCTGCAATACTTCCACACGTTTATGTCTGTTTCAGTTATTGTAATGTCACTTTAACATCAATCACCAAAACAGCCTTCTATCAGCTTAAGAACATATCCAGAGTGAAGGGTTTTATGTCTCAAACAGACCAGGAGAAGTTGATTCATGCTTTCATCTCCAGTAGACTCGACTACTGTAACGGTCTTCTGACTGGACTCCCACAAAAAAGCATTAAACAACTGCAGCTCATTCAGAACGCTGCAGCTCGAGTTTTAACCAGAACAAAGAGATCAGAGCACATTACTCCAGTTCTAAAGTCTTTACACTGGCTCCCAGTCAGCTATAGAATAGATTTTAAAGTTCTGCTACTGGTCTACAAATCACTGAATGGTTTAGGTCCAGAATACATGAATGACATGTTAGTAGAATATAAACCCAGTAGAGCTCTGAGATCTACTGACTCAGGTCAGATAGTGGAGCCCAGAGTTCAGACTAAACATGGTGAAGCAGCTTTTACACAACTGGAACAAACTACCAGCAGAACTGAAATCAGACCCAACTGTGAATATTTTTAAATCCAGGTTAAAAACACTTCTCTTCTCCTGTGTTTATGATTGAGCTCTTTCAAAGCACTTTAAATTTTAATCTTTCATTTGCACTCTATGTCCTTTTAATGATTTTAAAGCAAATCATTATTTTATGCTGCAACCTTATATTTAATCTCTATTATAGTATTTTATTTCTCTCTCTTTCTATTTTTCTGTACTTTGTTTTTATTTTATTTTTTAATGTTTCCATGTGTTTACTATTATTGGGTTTTATTTTTATTTTTCAAATGTTATGTTTTTATGTTTTTTGTTTCCAATTCTTACTGTTAAATGTTTGTTTTATATAAAGCACATTGAATTGCCATTGGGTATGAAATGCGCTATATAAATAAAACTGCCTTGCCTTTACAAACAGGAAGTGTTTTGCTTCTCTGGATTAACAGTGATTTTTTTTCTCCTGACGTCGACCACAAGGAACACAGCAAGGACTGAATCATCTGTCAGGCAGCCAAGAACTGCCAGAAGATGAGGAGGAGCTCAAAAAGAAGTCCGAAAAATGCTATCTGTCAGAGAGAGACATTTCACAGTGTGAGTATGTGACTGATAGACAAGATACACAAATGATGAGATTTGTGTTCTGCTTTATTGGAAGTATTTCATGTATTCAGGGTCATCTAATATTCGGGCCAACAGCAGATATGATAATTACTTTAGAATCGAATATATAACATGGACTGATCTGTGAAAAACTATCTATCCATCTCTTCCACTTCATCTAAAAGGTGATTATAAGTATATTAATAATACAGAATTAGTATAACATTTGTTGTTGTCTTTTTTTGGTATCAAGAGGCTATTCATGTCGGCTATTATTATTATGCTATTATATAATCATTATATCAGTGGTATAAAATCATCTTCAAATGACAATAATATCGTTTATCGTGATTTTTATCGTGAGACAATACATAGTAGTTATTTTGACAGGTCTAAACATGATGACTCATTTCACCATAATTTGTATATCTAGATGTACTTTAAAGGAAATCATATTATTTGGTATTTTTTGGTGTAAGAACCCTTTTTTTGTCATCATTATTAATCATAATATTAGAGGATACCGTGAGTTATATGTGTTGGAGGTCAGCATCAGCTTATCTCACACAAGACAATATCATCCTCTTATTGTCCTCTGGGTAATCAGTCTCATGTGGCACAGGCGTTACACATATCCCCTCACCCCAACATAAACACACTCACTCACACACACACACACACACACACACACATAGAGAGAGCTGTATACTGTAGCTTGGAGCGCTGCTGCAGCCTCCTCAGAGCAGCAGCCCAGTTCACAGTCAGGTTAATTGTGGGTGGTGAAGCGATGGGTGGTGCAAAGCTAAGAGAGGAGTTTATTTGCAGATTAAATTACTAGTTGGAAAGTAGTGGGGGAGGGGGGAGAGTGGAGGGGGTTTCAGGGGAATAGAGTGGAGGCACACACACACACACACACACACTGCTCTGGCCTTTTTGCTTTGATGGTGTAATGGGCCGTGCAGACTCACAGAACAGGATACAATATTTTTAACAGACAGCGAGCTTCATCTGACATCTAAAGCAAACATTCATGGATTTTTCTTAAATGTTCACTCCACCATGTTTACAGATGAGTTTAGTAGTCATAGAGAGGGCTTCTCTCCCTGTGGTGCTGGAGGAGCTTCATCAAGTCTGGGGGGGGGGGGGGGGACTGTTGATGTCACAGTGGTGTCATCAGCTATATATATGGACAGGCTTGGACAAAGATTTCTAACAGGAAGCCTGGGTTACATAATTTGGATGTGTGGAGTTTGAAAGATAGAAAAACCCCAGAGACAATCAAATTAAAAAAGCCATTGGTTGCATTATGGGAAATGTAGGATAAGACCCATACTAGAGACTAAATATCACAATATCTCAGCCTCTGCTGTTTTGATTTGGACTATTCTTTCTTCAAAAAAATAGTTGAATATTTTGTGATATACACTAGCGTTTCTATTTTAACGGTCACAGCTTCTCCAGTTATTACTATAAAAGTGGAGCGGCCCTCAGAAACTCACAGAGCACTGTGTATAGCCAATCTTCTCATGTGATGCTAATCAGCCAATCAAAACCGTGCATTCGGACATGTGGAGAGACTGGACTGTTGTTTTGTTATAAAGTTATTAGATGTGAAATTAAGTTTATGGTTTATGGTTTAAGTTTAAGTATAAAAGTAAAAAGGCATTCTTTTTTATTTTTCTAAAACTAATCACTTTATTTAAGAAGCACAATCATAATGCTACCTCAAGCTACTGAAAAAATAACAGACATTATGATGTTCTGGACCTTCACTTGAAGAAATGTTCACAGATTGGACCCTCAGCAGATTTGAATTAAATATCCATGCTCTATATTATGAGATCAATGTCTGATGAATGTTATTTTCTCCATAAACTGGATGCTGGCAGCATGCTGGAGTTCACTACTTTATTTCACAAGACTTCATTTTGAAGCAGAAGGCCTGGATTAACCTGTGAGGGTTCCCTGAGGCAAAAATATACAACTAAGCCCTTATTCACACCTCACACTCTATGTGCATTGCTTACAGTTCTCATATGCAGTAATACCACTTTGCCCTGTTAGCTGTGTGGTAATTCCATTAAAGACATAAATGTGGGAATGAGCAGCATAAGCATAAACAATTAAGGACATCGAAGTAGATTTTGCAACATGGACTCTCTTCAGGATAGTTCCTTAAGATGAGGTATTAAACAGGATCTACCTGAAGGCTTATATCATTTCAGCCAAGGACATTTTTGATTGAATTAGCACAAGCTAGTTAACACACATTCAGCCTGAAGCATTGAGGGCCCCTGCAGCTCTGGGGCCCTGTGGCAGTTCTTTACTCACCACTTGCAGGCATTAGTCTATATTTTTCTTAATGCCAACAAATCTTCTAAAACCAACAGTGTGTTATCTCTCTCAGAACTTCACTTCTCTGTCCAGTCTGTGGTACTCAGCCTCAAGCCTACCGGGTCCTGTTGTACATTTTTTTAAAAGTGTTTCACAATTATGGAGTTTTATCTGTTAACCCTGTTACACCAAGGGAATCATATGTGATCCATGAGTTTTAGAGAGCTCTACATCATCAGTATAAAAACATGATGTATAGGATCAGATACATGTAGTTCACAGATAAACCACCAGGGGACTTTTCATTTGAACGTTGTCAATCAGTGA
Source organism: Scomber scombrus (assembly GCF_963691925.1). Lineage (NCBI taxonomy): Eukaryota > Metazoa > Chordata > Actinopteri > Scombriformes > Scombridae > Scomber > Scomber scombrus. Next base: position 2,040,640 of record NC_084989.1, read on the forward strand.
AGCCTGGATATTTTTACCAGTTTAGAAAATGTTAAGATAAGAAAAACAATAGTTAGTGTTACTTCAATAGGAATAGATACTGGATTGATGCAATGTTGAATGAGTAAATATTTTGTAGGTTATTTGATGGTAAATTGCTGTTGTAAATGTGTGTATCAGATTAGATACAGCAGGTATAGAAGCTCATTTATCTGTAAATCTGTCAACTGTCATTTTATTGCATTTCAGGTTGTGGGTGATATGACCTTCATGCAGGACCTTTAATGGCTTAAAAATGTTCTGTTCTGTATGTTATTGTTTGTTTGGCGTTCAGTGTTGGGGAGTAAGTTACATGTAACAGCGTTATGTAATTAAATTACAAAATAAATGTAAGTGTAATCTGTTACAGTGACTGAGGAAAAATGTGTCATTAAATGACAGTTACTGATGATTACAAAGGTTGTTACATCTGAAGTCACAGCTTTAAGATTAAGCTCATTTTTAAATATTTAACATGTTACTGAATAAATATATTGCTGTTTTTAATTCTTTGAAATTAAAAAAAAAAAAGTTTAAATAATCATGACGTGGACCTTATTTGAAGCACACTTACCAATTAAGCCTGTGATCAAATATCTTTATTTTATATTCCTAAATCTACATGAACTAATGAATACATTTTACAATGAGAGATAAATGTTGCTTTATAAGAAATGATCTCTCTTATAAATCATGTCAGTATACATGAAAAACAGCTGGACTTACATTTTGGTGCTTAATGGGAACATTTACCCTAACGGCTGAAAACATTGGTTAGAAATTCAAGATTCCAGATGCATGAAATATGATACAAAAGAAAACTCACATATGCAAAGTGTTAATTAATTATTATTTTTTTTAATGATTTGTCAGAAGGTCCAATTAACACTCCAGTTTCCCCAATTAGATCTTTCTGGCAACTATTTGATGGTTCAGACTTTACAGGGTTAATGAAGGAGCTTTACAGCACAGAAACATCAGGCTGTGATACACATATACTGTTAGTAGATCAGTCCATTGTGGATTTTGGTTATTTTATTTGATAAAAATGTCGAATTTGACCAGATTTATCCTTTAATATTAGCACTGTGAAATATTATTAGCGGATAGCTCATTGTCGCAGTGGGATCAAACTTTCTCCATTTCTCTCTCTCTCTGTCTGTCTCCTTCCTTTCCATTTTAATGCTCTTGAAAAACAGAAGCTTGACCTTTTCAAAATGACAGGGAGCCAGTCTATAAAACAAGCAGTGTAAGCAGTGACTTTCATCTAAACAGGCCCACTCTGGCGCCGCACACTTCTCTCTCCATTAGGCGTTCCAGTTAAATTTACACATGTGGGCTCACTGACACGAACACACACACACACACACACACACACACACACACACACACAGAGCGCTGCGCAGCTGCTGTCGGCAGGTCGAGGTGGGCGAGATGCTCGGTCCAATCATAAGTGAATCAGTGTATTTTCTGTCCCTTGACTGCCGGTGACAGATTGAACCATTATGTCTAGATGAATACTGTCTGCTTTTTCTCCTCTCTTTCTTCCTTCGCTTTTTTCACAACTTTTATCTATTCCGCTCTGCTTTGTTTCTATTTCTACTGGAGTGTGAATTCATTTCAAGCTCACTGCTGCAGGGCTGAATTTGGTTGTGTTCTGGAGCTCTGTTCACATGGGAGAGATGGAACCTGAGGACTGATTTGTACAAACAGAAACATTTGCTGAGCTCAATCCTGAAATCTGAATCTGCCTGGTTTATTTGGAACATGTACAGTAAAAACCTCAGTGTAAACCACCTTCTGTAAACTCATCTTTTCCTCATTCCACGGAGCCTGTGTGGGAATCTACAGAGGAAGGAAAACCAGGGTTTGGATTCCTGAGGAACTAAGGGGAGTTCTGCTCCCTGAGAAGGAATTAGGCTCTCCTGAAAGCCTACTTTGAGAAATTTAGGGGGAGCTCTAAAACATTATTCACTCTTTGCTCTTCAAAACCGCTGTCTGCCTATAACGTGTAGCTACAGTGCATGTTTGTGCATTTGATATCTATGCTGTACAGTGTAACACTGACACTGTAACTGCCTGCCAGCTGCTGTCAATTAAACGCAGACATGGACACACCCTTCCTACTGGCTGAGACAGAAAGGGACATTTCTAACATTATTCTGACTGATAGAGGTTCCCCTCATTATAATCATTCTGTCCACACAGTTATTTAGTGCAAAAATTCATTTAAAACGTAGATGTGAAGCTTATATGAGTCTTCATCAGTCTGAGTTAGTCATATCAAGTGATATCTGACACATTTACAGTCTTTTTAGCATCACATTCTCTCTTAGTGTTTCCCTGTTGAGCTGTGGTGGAAGTATAGTAACAAAAAGACTTTGGTACTAAAAACACTGTAACGTTGAAACATAGAAGACGTGATTTGCCTCATTTGGACGACTGAAGCTTCATATTAGCTATAGATCAACTTTAAATACTTTAAAATGTTTACACAGAAGGAGGACTGTGGATTTTGTCCTCCATCACTTCCATTGTAAGTGCATTATGATCAAGGTCAGTATGAACAGGAGGAATGATTACAGCAAGAAAAAAATATTTTAATGTCCATTTGGGCCTCGACCATTGTTTTAAGACAGACTTAAAGAAATATGAGCCTGTCCTTGAAATAGACATTCAAAATAACAAACAAACACAAACATTATTTTAGACTGCAGAAAAGGGATGATTGAATGTGATTTCAGATGGACTTACATTTTGTTTTTATCAACTGATTAAAATGTGTATGTGCAGACAAATGTAGGCTGGCTTACTCCTAAGACTGTGCTAAAGGACTAGTGTGCAGTGGGAGAAAAATACAAATGTAACCCACATGGAACATGGTTACTAAACCCATACTTCTAGAGGTGTAATCTCATGGCCGAACAGAGGGCGGCGCACCTGCTGTTGTCTCTGTGTTAGCGCCAGGCGGGGAGTTCCGGCCATCTGAGCGGAGGCCAACGCGGAAGTAACTTAAAACTGCATTCTATCAAAAGGCCACCAGGGGGCGACCGTTTTGTGTCAAAAGGACTTCCGTCTCTATACAAGTCAATGGAGAATTCACCAACTTCTCACTTGATTTCTAACCTCAGTAAACGTTTTCAAAATGTGTTTATGGTCTCAATCGCTAGTTTAAAGCCTTCTTCAATGCAGTATGATGTTCATTTGTGAAATTTTGCCCTCACTTATTTTATATTTGACGAGCAGGGTATGCATTAGGGCGTGGCTACGTCTTGATTGACAGGTTGATTGATTCATAGGTTCAGGAAGGCGGACAGATAGGCAATAGACGTAGACTGTATGGACATAGATAGCCGCTAATAGCGCTAGTCGCTATGCTAATGGATAATACTACAGCTATCTCTGCTTAGCTAACTTAATACTGCAGCTAACTCAGCTAACCTAACTTGATTCTGCATACAGTTGTGATAGCGTGGTGCAGCATTAAAGGTGCATTACACCTATTTCTGTTAAAGGAGTATTCACTCACTGATGTTTGACACAGGTGCCGTTTGATTTATTTCATTTTGGTTGTTAAAATACATAAATTCAATAAATAATGATAATACAGTTCATTTTAATGCTTTTAAAGGGTAAATATAATAAATAGATGTACATTTAAAGGATAATAAGTTACATTTAAAAGCTGTTTAAAATATAAATAGTGATTTGAGAAACTGTTCAAAAGATGAATAGTGCTTAAACGAGATGAATAATTGCATTTGTTTATTTAAAATGGAGATTGTGGTATGGGAATTCATGATGGATAATTCTTACGTTGCCCTAAAATACTTTTGTTGTGATGCATATCAATTCATTTTACAAGGATTGGAGTACTGTATATTCGGAGTAATTGGTTATAGCTGAATAGATACTTTGAATGATGGAAATAAGTAATGAGGTCTAGTGATGAACAGACAGAAACAATAGTAACTTTTGCATTCTGCACTATGTGTGTAGATTGGTTTTATTTTAGACCAGGATTGGATCACTCAGAATCTGAACTCTTTCGGGTTCAGTGGTGAGCCAACCTTAGAGACGATAGACTGTGGACGAACCAGAACCACGGTGTGGCCAGCCGTGGGTCCAACTTCAGAGGACATCAGGACCATCGACTCATTCCATTCATTCAGGAACCAGATAAGAACTAACACATGAAAACGACCTGGGTTACCGGTAGTGTTAGAAATAATGTGCACACAAATGGTCAAAGGAAGACTTCATCTCCTTCCCTTAAAGGAGAAGTGGATAAAAGGAATAAACTCAGACCTTTAATTCATTAGGAGGATTTGACAAAGAAAGGACACTTTGTTTGAACTTTTGTTTATTCAACTTCACGTCTATTCTCCCCTTCGTGAGCCAATCAAATAATTCAATGTTAGTGTCTTATCATAGGTCTTAAAGATCGGTAAGGCTAAGGGCGCTACACAAAGTAATTGAAAAGTAAGAATGTATTAAAAATTGTTAAATTTTACAAATATATTCACGAAGCAAACTGTATGTATAGTATAACATGTATCTTATTGTCTGTATTGTATCTGCATTGATTTTTTTTAAATCACTGTTATGCCTTTGGCCTTAAAGATTATATTATTAGTCCATATTAATCTGGTTGGAGCTTTGTGAAGCCTTACAGTTTACACATACACAACTGCTTTGTCTTGATGTAACAGGTGATTTCAGTTTATTATACTGCACTTGTTCAAATACCTTTTTAACAAGGTTGTTGGGTAGTTCATTAATTATATGAGCTCTCTTTATAACACTAGTCCCAGGACTGAAGTGTGTTTGGAGCTTTGTTAATGGAGCAAGGAGTGCACTCATCCAGAACCAATACAATACTGAAACCTTAAGAAATGATGCTCCACAAATAACTTTGTTTATTGTCTGAAAAGGTTTTTTTACAGCTGTGTCTGGAGCTGAGTGGCTCTTCAGTGAGTTACTGACAATGTTACTGAGCTTACAAACGTGAGATGAAGTCCACTCCTTGTGTGTGTGTGTTCAGTAAAGAGCAGGAGTCAGGATGTGGTTAGCGTAGCTTAGCATAAAAAAACTAGAAGCAGAGCTAGCCTGGCTCTGGCCAAAGCTCAAAAATACACCTACCATCACCTCTAAAGCTCACTGACACATTTAATCTCCCTAACCCTTACACAAGCTTCTCATTGACATTAGCCAAGCCACCAAAAAGCAGCCTGCTGTTGCCTTTGGCTGTCTCCATTTACACATGAACCTCATCTCACACACTGTAGGAGTTCCATCAGCCCTGCTTACCTAATTTGAATACTGCGATCTGATCATGTTGTGGGAAGACAAATTATGCACATGCATTGTTTTTGACAGATTTAGCTGTGTGTGTGTGTGTGTGTGCATGAGTCTGTTTTACAAAGCTCAGTTCCACTCCCACTGTTAGCCATAAATGGATGTAGACATGCCCTTAATGAGCTGTTTGTGTATCAGTAATTCTGTCAGCTCCACCAATGTCAATGAAAAGACACGTTTTACCAATACTACTCAGCTACCACGGCTGTGGCTATTTATAGCATTTATATTATTCATTCATCATATGGAAGTGTAAACCATCATTAGCAGTGATATCTCAATCAGCATTAATACACATCAGAAAGCTAATAAGAGATTTAGTTTGCAGTGCAAAACATATTCAAAATAAAACATAGAAGAACAAAAGAGAACAGACATAAGATACACTCCAAAAATTAAAAAAAAAAAGTAAAAATTCCAGACAATAAATATAATATAATATAATAATAAATTCAGGGTATTCCTTGTATATATTTAATAGGTGCTTAAACAGTCGGTGTATTATTGATCACGTCTACAGTACAATCCACTCTCTAAGGCATACGCTTTAAAAACATGTTTGTGGATTGTCTTTTCCAGCCCGAAACAAAAACCTGCATTATTCAGACGAAGCTTCAATCAGAACTAACAAGCATGATATAAGCGAGCCGACAGATAATGCCTGCAGCTGATCATTACAATAGTTAAAGGTGGATTTTTCGCCCTCAGTGCCACATCCTCTCTACTGTCAGTTGATTAAGGGATGCCCTTTGCAGAAACCTAAAGAGGGTGTATATATAGTCCCACACCTCATATTGCAGCCTCCCACACCTCAGGAACTCCTTCCCTGATTCACACTGATTAGATTAGACAAGCTACCCCTGAGTGATCCTTTAATTCCCTCACACACAAAGACAACAGCAACGATGTGCACTGAAAAGGTCAAAAGACTCAAGGCCTTATGATACCTAAAACCTCCTAAGCTTTAATATCCTCACTCTCCCCAACTAATGAAAAGAGAAAAAATATAGCCTGCATATGTAGAACAATGAGCAACAGACGGTATTTAAATCTGTGTGTGTCGTTAGTCAGAAAAACTACCTTTTAGAATTCTGAATCTTAACACACTGACACTGTGACATCTGTCTTCCATTTACACTTTGCAGTATTATCATTGGAACATATTGGACAATCTGGTCTGGAGGGGCGCAAATGAGGAAGGGGAGGTTTTTATTTATTTCGTTCATTTCATTTATTACAGACATCCAATCTACCTTCAAAATGCTGGCATAATGATGGCTGATACACATATTGAATCTGTTATAAAAATACTACTTTAAAAGATTAATGATCAAAGCAATGAATAATCCACCTTTGTACTAGCCTGGCTAACACCAGACTCCCTCTCAATCTCATGTGAGATTGAGGTAGGGTCTGGGGAGGAGCCGTTCATTTCCTCGTATTTGAGGAGGGATCAACGAATGTCGATCAAATGCTTCTGTACACTACTGGACAAACTTACAGCCAATCATATGTATTCAGAGCCTGTAGGGAGCAGCGCAAACACATCCTTTTTATGAAGGAAATCATGTAACGCAAGTTTTTGTTCTATTTTCAAAATGAACTTGCCTTCCAATTTATTTAGCACACAATCTACTGCTGCTTACAACGGTTGCACCTCTGTGGCCGCCATGCTGGATGTAAACAGAGTCGCTCTACGGTCGTCATCGTCTTAAGACCGCCTCCCCGTTCTGTGATTGGTTCCCGATCTCAGGCGAAGACTTTGTCTCGGTGGCCATGCTAACTTTCTGAGCGAAGTGGAATCTCGCTGGAATGAGAGCATGGGTATACCCAGGCTACCTTTGTACTCCATCTCACATGGTACAGTTTGGATAAAGCCATTTAGTTTGTCCCACTTACTTGTTGGCAGTTTGGATATGAACATAAGCGTACTGAAACATAAATGAATAGCATTGACACCGGACTATGATGCAAATAAGTGTGAAGTCACTACACATTTAGAGCAAATTCTACAGTGCCAATTTAATATATGTGTGCAACCTACTCTCTAGAGAGAACAGGCTAGCAGTGTGACAACCTCAACTGCTCACATACCTACTATATACTCCTGATTCTCACAGGAGATTATAGGTAGAACACTTACTGGGTGCTGATGTTCACTGCCAGATACTGAATTAAAACTGCTGGCTGACACTTATTTTGTGACCTTGTGCTAATCATGTATGCAATGATATCTTGTGTTCAATGCAAAAGTTATAAGTTTTAAAAAAAAAAGGAAAATAGTCATAAGCAGGAGAGTAGTATAGTGTATACATATGAGTCCTTAGACAACAGAAGTTATATAAAGGAATAAATGATGAATGTTGCACCCTGAAATGAAAATAATAAATAACGATGGAGATCAGATTGAAACCAGCTCTTTTTTTTGCTCATATTCTTATCTGCAGTAAACTTAGCTGTTTGCTCCAGGAATGATGAATGTCAAAAATGTACATTTCAATAGTGTAAAGCTACTGGAGCTCAGAAAAATACTAAAATACTAATGTTGTGGGAATATAGAGTTTAAGCTACCTCTTACTTAAGGCAGCAACAAGTTAATAAACAACCCTTAAATACTGTTGATATTCTGACCCTTCACTGTATGGAACCAGTCATTTTTGACCTGGCTTCAGTTTTCCCTTTATCATAAGTCACTGTACCACATTTTTAACAAATGTAATTTGCATCCATAGATATATTATCAGTTGTTAATTTATAGAAGAAATACATTCACAATCATGCTATATTATTATCTCACGTTGACAGCCTTAATTATTTCTATTAATTTATTTTAAATATTAAATATTTAAATATGGGTCAAGTGTTGGTAACTATCTTCTTCTTTTGTGGTCTTCAATATGACAGATTATTTTGGATGCAGCATGTTTTAGATTCATGTAAGGAGCTTCATTATTTCTGCCAGTTTATTTGTTGCATAAGTGGACTGCTGGATACAATGGTTCTGATATGAGAATACTATATAACAGGGACTAGTGTAAATGAAAAGGGTGCCAGTATATGTCTGGCCTCAAGCTTTTAAATGTCCAGAAACAACCTCAGTAGATCTAATGCACTGGCTCCTAATTGTAGATTTGCAATATGTACACAAAGAAACAGTAAATGAAAGAAGCAGCACAGTATGAAAATATATTTGAGTGTGTGTGAGTGTACAGATGTGAGCGTTGCTCGGGCTCAGCGTACACATTTGTTTGTTCGTCAGCCTGTCTTTTTAATTAGCCTGGCGTTTATCACAGCCCTGTGATTGCTTTTGTAATGATGTCACTGGTGCATAATGAGTAAGGAGGTGTCATGCTGTGAACATGACAGGCGCTCCGCTTCTCTCTCCCCGGACAGATTCGACGGGCAGAGGATGGAGGGAGGAGGAGAGAGGGAGGGGAAGGAAAGAAAACTCCTTCTTCATCTTTTGGCTGCTCCCGTTAGAGGACGCCACAGTGTGTCATCTGATTCCATCTCTTTTTGTTCTCTCTATCTATCTATCTATCTATCTATCTATCTATCTATCTATCTAACCTCTAAATCTTCCTATCTTCGGTATCCCTCCCCTGATATAACCGGCATCTCTCTTCTCCACCGTCTCAATCTCATCTCTCTCGCTTTGTCTCCCAACCGTCCAACCTGAGCTGTTCCTCTAGTATACTCATTCCTAATTCTGTCCATCCTCAGCCCTCCCAATGACAATCTTAGCATCTTCAACTCTGTAACACCTCCTGTGTTTTTCTCATCACCACTGCCTCCAAACCATACAACAAAGCTGTTCTCACTACCCCCATGTAAACTTTTCTTTTCACTCTTGCTTGTAACTTTGTCACAGATTGCCAGTAACACTCTTCCACAGTTCTTTTCCACCTTCCTTGTTACTTTGTACAGTTGATCCCTAGTATTTAAACACATCCACCTTCGCCATCTCTACTCCTCACATCCTTACCATTCTAAGGTCCTCCATCCTCCATTCATGCACATGTATTCCATCTTGCTCCTACTGACTTTCATTCCTCTTCTCTCCAGTGTGAACCTCCACCTCTGCAGGCCTTTCCTAACCTTCCCCCCTTCTCTCACTAGAGATCACGTCACCTGCGAACGTCAGAGACTCCTGCCTGATCGTGTCCGTTAATCTGTCCATTATCATTGCAAACAACAAAGGGCTCAGAGCGGATGTAATCCCACCTCCACCTTGAACCTGTCTGTCACTCCAACCAGCCCTTTTACACATCCTGTACCTACCCCTAACTTCTTCATACAATACCACACATCTTCTCTCAGCACCCTGTCACATGCTTTATCTAGATTCACAATGACACAATGCAGCTTCTTCTAACCTTCTCTATACTTCTCCGTCAACATTCTCAAAGCAAATATCACATCTGCCATGCCTTCCTGGCATGAAACTGATACTCACTGATCAACTTCATACTTCCCTTATACCACCCTGATTCTTGAAAATCCATACCTGTACACTTCTTCTCCACTCCTCAGGCATCCTACTTGTTAAGAACTCAACTGCCGTCTATCCTAGACATCTCCATGTCTCCACAGGTATGTACCAACCACCTTTCCACTCTTCATAGCTGGCCTGACTTCATCGTTTCCTTGCTAGTCAACACATTTCCATCTCCGTTCTTCATCACCTTACACCTTTCCCAGATCAATGTCTCAGTATCAAGTATCAGTACAAGTCCTATTCTCCTTTCCTTAGTATCCAACCTCTCATACAACTCGCCTTTTACTTAGCCTTCACCACCTCTCTCTTCACCTTACACCACTTTCTTTGTACTTATGTTGTCTTCACCAAACTCAACACACTATTGACTTACTCCTTCTTCAGGATTACCCCTACCTTACCCACACAATAGTAGAACATTTAGAACTCACCTCCAATGCTTCCTGGAGTTACTCCCCTTCCACCTAATCTTTTTCACACACAGTACATCTACCTTCCTTCTGTCCATCATATCAGTCAGCTCTCTCCTTGTACCAGCCAACATTCAGAGTACTAACTTCTACCTCCACTCTCCTCCACTTCCTCGTCTCACGTTGCAAATGAGCATCCCCCCTCTCCATCTCCTTATCCCAACAGCAGCATAGTGTCCACTGACACCTTGCTGGTCAACAGTATCAGTGGTAGCAATTGGTAACCCATCCCTCGATTGATATGGTATGAAAATCTGATTTATAATCTGCATATTTGATTTGGCATAGGTTTAATGCCACATGCCCATCCTGACACAACCCTCTGTATTTATCCAGGCTTGGAACCACGACTAAGAAAGCACTGGCTTGTGCATCCCCAGTGGGTAGAGTTGAGAGGAAGGAAAGTAAACACCAGCAGAAAAAAAATGTAAATAGAACAGAGGGGCATTATTAGAAATGCCAGGGGGGCTTCAGTTGCCACCATTCAGCTGTCACAAGTTGAAATGTTTTGGGAGCAACGTCTCTGTTCATCTCTTCTCGCTGTTGTCTGGCACCGGAACAGCTTTTTGTCTGTTCGGAGCGCGCGGCTAACCTTGTCAAGGTGCTCATTAATAACACTGCTGTGTGGAAACGGAACCTTGTTCACGTTCCAGGAATTAGGTTCGACAATGCTTGTTGATACACTGCCAGGAAATTATACAAAGGTTCCTCAGCATTTTAATGACAAGGTCTATATCCTGCCTCGCATGATCGCACAAGCGAAATGCACACAGGGTGCAGCCACTGAAACACAGCCTGAAAGCAACACCTTCTCAGACAGTGTGTGTGTGTGTGTGTGTGTGTGTGTGTGTGTTTAGCTCTGTGTTTGTGAGTGTGTGTCAACATGGCGCTGGCTGCTGCAATTAATGAATCGGAGAGTCAGAGTTTGACTCAGAGCTGATTGAGTATCTTCTGAAGAAACTAGTTACAGACTGTTCCAGAGGTGCCGTGCATCTCATTTTTGAAGGCCCATTGATTCAAACTCGAAATGAACGGTTTTGACCTCATCATGAATATAGTCTATTCATTTATTGTACAAGATGAAGCATCTAACATTGGTATGGGTGGTTGAGATCCCACATAATATATTGGTGTAATCTGTCTGACATAAGCTTGTTTGTGTCAGTGAAATAGAGAATGGACTTGTTCCTGTTCCACCTCTTATTTTCAGTTTTTACCACAGCTAATGAAATGACCCTAACTGAACCAAAGAAACCTGAGTAGTGACCTCACACAGTTGGCTAAGCTAAGGTAAAGTGAGGTAGAATAGAATAGAATAGAATAGAATAGAATAGAATAGAATAGAATAGAAGGTTATAGTCCATCATGGTGGAAAATTGTCACAGACACACAGCAGACAGAAATGATATACGATCCATATAATCTATAAACTCCATAAAATAATTATTAAAATACATACAATTATATAAAGTATCAAATATAAGTGCATATCGGTTGATGTGTGCATATTGTGTATTGATCACTTGGAAGTGTATAAAATATGCATTGCACTTGGGATAAAATACTTCTTATAAATATTCCTGGTTGCCAAAGGGAACTATGTAACGCCTCAAAAACTCAAAATGGATTTATTGTTCCCCATAGGGAGAAATCCAAAATTGACACAGCAGTATCACAAAAGTGAAAGTGATAGAAATGAATAAAATAAAATTAAAAAAAACTGGGATTAAACAGTAAGGTTTTTATTGGGAGTGGGAGGTACTGGGAGCTGTTGTGTTGTACAGTCTGATGGCTGATGGTAGAAAGAGGCAGCGGCTGAATGGTCTGTGGCTGAAGCTGCTCCTGAGCTGCGAGCTGAGCTGAGAAGTCATTGTCCATGATAACTTCCAGCTTTCCTCTCATCCTCTTCTCTGTCACTGTCTCCACACTGTCCACTTCCATCCCCACTATAGAACTAACTTTCCACACCAGCTTATTCAGTTCATTTGCACCACAGCTCCCGATGCCATCTTTCCAGCACACTGCCGCAAGGAAGTTGACACTGGCCACCACAGTCTGCTAGAACATATGTAGCAGCCTGGTGCACACATTAAAGGACCTGAGCCTCCTCAGAAAGAACAGCCTACTCTGTCCTTTCCTGTAGAGGGCCTCAGTGTTGTCTGACCAGTCCAGTTTGTTGTTCAGTTTCAGCCCGAGGAACTTGTAGGCGTCCACTATCGGGTGGGCACTTTCTTCGCTGGAAGTTCACCACCAGCTACTTGATTTACCGTATGTTTAGCTGTAGGTAGTTCCTGATGCACCATCCTACAACGTTCACCACTAGGTCTCTGTACTCCTCTTCCTTATTGTCTGTGATACAGCCAACAATGGAGGAATCATCTGAGAACTTCTGCAGGTGGCACATCCTGGAGTTGAAGCAGGAGTCAGAGGTGTATATAGTGAACAAAAAGGACAGCTCCCTGGTTCCCAGTGTTGCTTAAAACCATGTCTGACAAGCAGACAAGCACAAATACACATGTACTGTCCTGTGGCTCTACTTCTGTGCTTTGTATTCCATTACCTTTATTTAATATAAAAAGTTATAATGTAAGATCATGCCAAACTAGTTGATATGGTGTTTTATTGAGAATTTACTGTTTTTAAGCAAGTTGAATTATTTGGTACAACGTTTTTATGGTTACACCACTTAGACATTTTTGCCATAATCCTCTAATATATTCTCTCAAAATGGATTAAAAGCAGAAATGTGATGCATGTCAGTGATATACACTTGTGGGATAATACTAATAAGGTTAAATACATGTCATGATTTGACATCACTCATTCATACCTAACACGCTTGTATCTCATGTTTCTTTGTTTGAGGTTAAATGTCATATTGCACAGTTCATTGTCCATTTTCTATTCATTCTTTTATCAAATATCGAAGGTCTAATTGGTGTGATTTGACTCATAGTTTGATTTGTCATCACAGCCTCGAGGACAAACTCAACAGTGTTTTTCATATTTTGATGCAGGACAGAGGTGCACAGCTGGAACTGTATCAGTAAACTTAGTGCTGTCATTATTTTACCTTCTTTAAGATGTTAGTGTTGGCGTGGGACTCACTGGCACTGCATTCACACACACACACACACACACACACACACACACACACACACACACACACGCACTGTAGCAATATACTCTGGCTCTTCTCTACCAAATGCATCAAGACTGACAGCTGCTCACATAAGCCTTCCACGCCGCCGCCCCTCGAAATGTGTTTACGTGAACTTCTCTTGTCTAGCTGAGAAATGTGTGCATATGTTCAGCCTGCTGTGTGCCACGCTCTCCGTTCACCCCTCCCTCAACCACCAACCCCCCCCACCACCTTACCCGAAGCCAGCCGTTCTCTTCCTCTTGACATTTGTAGATGCCAGATAGCTGTCTAATATACTGTTGCAGCTATTGGCTTATGGGGTGGGGGGGGTTGGTGGTGCTGGGGGGTGGTGGTGGGGAGGGGGTTTAGAGCTGTGAAATAGCAGCTGATATCTGAGTAAACAGGAATCATATTATTCTTTATTGTGCGCTGGGAGCTAAGCTGCCTCAGATTGTTGCCAGGCCTCTTTTCTAGGGGGAAGGGGAGATAAAGCAAAGTTCTTAATGTCAGTATGAATGAGGCAGCGCGGTGCGGCAATACACACACACACACTCGCACTCAGTCACTCACACACACACACACACACACACACACACCTCCCCCTACCTTAACTCAAGGGACCTCTCTCTGCTTCCTTTTTAATATCCTGTGTATGTGCACACTGTAAAAAGAAAAAAAAAAAGTAAGGAAAAAAAGAAAACAATCTCCACCTTATCAAGTAATTCTATAACTGAACCCTCAAATATATTGTTTTCTTAAAACAAATAATACAAAAAAAACAACAACAAATAAACAAGAGTTGTTTTAAGAATTCGCTTCAAATAAATGTCAGTATGAAGGAGTTGTTTTTATTTTAAATGTTAAGGTTACCATTTAGAATACCGACAACCTCGTAAGTATTTTGTGGGAATTTGGGGCTTTTAATGACATAAGGAGAAGTCAACATTCTGTTATTAGGAACATACAGCATTTCACATGTGGCAGTTTTATGCTGATACTGAAATGTTATAGTTATAGTTTTATACAGTGAGTTATGATCAGTATTCTCCAGCATTGTAATATACTTGGCAGCAGCTTTGAAACATTTTTGAAACAAACTACGATGTAAGGAGAACAAATTGACATTAGAAAGGAATTCTAAATAGTGAAAAGAATAAATAAAATGTAAATTTTTTAGATTTTCTTTTCTTTTCTAAATGCTCCATTTGCACATATGTTTATCATGGCTGGCTGGATTCCTGGAAACAACCTTCCTGGTGATACTCATTTCACAAATTATTAGTAGTATTCCAGTTTTAATCCTCAGAACAGCTGTTGATTAAAGCTGGTATCTGCTATTGCTGGAAAGGATGTTGATGAGAGTGTTGCTGAACCGAAACAGTGAAGCCTAACGTTGTAAAACCAAAACAACAAGCTGAAAGATGCTAAAATACTCCTTGGAGTTACAGAGCTGGTGATAATTCTCTGTGGGTTTGTCACAACAGAAAAGTCTCAATAACAGACATTGTGTACATGATATTCCATGACTGAGAGATTGATTTGTCACATAATCGTATTCCTCAATGTGGGCAGTGAAATGCGGGGGGGAAGGCAGAATCTGACAGCAGCATCACATCGGCACAAAACCATGTTTTTTCTGGTACAGAGATGACCGTACAGTCACCATGGGGATAATGGTGATGGTCAGTGTTGTTGTAAAGCTTGTCACTGACTCACTGATGTTGTCAGAGCTGGATTAGCCAACATTGTCCAGGTTGACATCACTCATTGTAGCCTCTGATAGGACAGTCCAATGTGTGACCTCTCATCACCACAGCTTCCAGTACCATCAATTCATCCTTTCATCATCCATGATACAGAGGAGTATCTATGCAGTGCATGTGTATATTTGCAGTAGCTATGACCAGACCAGACTATGATCTGTGATGGGATTACTGAGGTGAATATGAAGATCTGTGGTGGGTTTCTGGGGGGGGATCGTCACCCACTGAAAGAGAAAGAATGCCTAAATGACTGGTAATTAGCTTACAGAGGTCGAGCAAGGAGAGAGATAACAAAAGAAGTGGGGGTGGAGGGGAATTGGTTGGTGGGCTGCAGTGTTAATTAGAACTAATGTTCTGTTTAGTAAAGGAAAAATACAGGGTTGTGTCACATGCGCGCGCTAACACACACACACATCCCAAAAAAAAGAAAAATGTCCACACAAAGCCATCTCAGTGTCACTTTGTATCTTTCCAGGGTTCGATGTATCTTCACTCCCTGCACCTCCTCTCCTTCCTCTTCACCACTGACAAGTACATTTTTCCTCGTGTTGTCCCAATTACCCAACTGTTAGATGCCTTGATTGATACATGGTAGCAGATCTCTGTGTGTGTGTGTGTGTGTGTGTGTGTGTGTGTGTGTGTGTGTGTGTGTGTGTCAGTGCAGGCTAATTACCAAATCTCCAGATGAATGTCAGTGTGCGGCGCGGTCGGGGAGAAGTATCGCATCAGCCACATCAGCAGCGGCAGCAGCGAGTGTACCTGGGATAGATCAAGGTGCTGACAGGCCTCGTTAACCTCCGTTCGCTTGCTCGGGGGTTGTGTGTGTGTGTGTGTGTGTGTGAGAGCGTGTGTGTGCGATCGTGTGCGTGCGTGTGCGTATGTAGCGACACGAGGAGACTTCACACGTGTAATTGGAGACTAAGCCACTTACACACCAACAGGGACTTGAGTTGCCGCGGGTGTGATTTTCATAGGGAGTTTTCATATTGCTTGCAGCAACATAACAACAAGCTGGTGTGTGTGTGTGTTTTTTTTTTCTTTGGTGATTGGTGTTGGGGAGAGGAGTGGTGTATGAGATGAGATGAGCTCTGCCTCCAGTCACACCGGTTCTTTAAGAGTTCCATGTTGCCCGCCTTCAGATGGACTCCTAGACCACACTCAATCACTACATCAGATTTTATTTCCCATATGAGAAAATGTTAAGTAGTTAATTCAGTATTTAAGTGCATAACTTTCTACACTCCACATGGGTAGATACTGTAGTAGCAGTACAGTAGTGACATGCAAGATTATTAATGTTAATAACTTAAGTTGTGAGATGTACTGATGAGCTGGTAGCTCTGCTGTTGATATGCCATAATGTCCTACATAAACCAGAGTAGAAATGAACTGTGAGCCTCCTACTCCTTTACTTTGCTCCATGAGGGTGTTTTCAAACCTGCACTGCAGTCTGAGATCAGTGGGTTGGTTTGCCTCTTGGTACTCTATGATTAGTTTATTTAGAACAGGGGGGGGGCAAATACAGCCTGATTCTCAAGTGGGCTTAACCAGTAAAACCATAATGCATAATAATGTACAAAAATATTATATATATATTATAATATATTGTAACTTTACTATAATAAACCATCTATTTACAAAACAGATGAACAGCCTGAGATGTCTTAACCCTTACATACCGTTTGGGTCAAATTTGACCCGTTTTGACATGTGACAGCTGTAAAAACTCCCCAAATGTCTTTTATTTTGAAAATGATTTTCCTAAAGTGGCCCAAAATGCACAAAAATTAAAATATTTACTTTAGTTATACTTTTGTATCTATTGACATGTGTTTTAGTGAAATGAATAGTTAATAGTTTTAATAAGATAGTAGTTATGAGGATTTCTTTTTATGATGTAGCAGTGAAGACTGATGGCTCTAATGGTTATACAATAAACCCCACACTTCCATAAAGTTATAAAATACATTTACATCATTATTGCTATGTTATATTTTCATGTCTTAGGTAAAATAAGACATGATATTGTGTGATTGCTGTTTTTTGTGCTCTCTGAAACATGAATCCAGGTTTAATCACATTTATTGATCAGTCAGATCCACTATTGATGCTTTCTAAACACATCTGTGGTTCAACATTTAGTATAGACACTTTTTATGAGGGGAATTTCAGACTGGGTCAAAATTGACCTGGAACATACTGCAAGAGTGTAGAATATGAACAATATGGAAGGGTTAAATGCGTACTGTTGCATTCACATTAAAGCACTTTTCTTTGTTAAAAACACATGCATGAACTGCTGTTTTTGTATAAAGAATAGCTGTGATTATACAGCAATGTAGGCCATTATAAAAGCATTCATGACTACTGCCCACAGTGTTGACTAGTGGGTTTAGAAGTTGACTACTTAACCAGCAGAATAGTTGAAAGGTTTGAAATAATCAGTTACATCACTGTAAGCATGTGAAAACTAATACACATTTTGTAGCAGTGATCAAATTAAAGACATATGCACGTACATGAGTTACAACAAAAGAAAATTAAGTTTGAATATTAGAAATAAACTAAGCTTATATAATGCACACAGCAGTTTAATTATAGATATGGTGTGAATTGCATGACATTGTATTTTTTTCCCCTCTCTGCCATATGTTGTTTAATGATGTAAACCATCAGAGGATGTGACCTTTGACCTGTAGCTCTCGATAAAAACTGCTGATACTGTCAGTTAATTAACAAGATTGTTAATTAGTACTTCTACGTTTACAGAAACCGAGAGAGGGTTTGTGTGTCCATGCTAATGGCTGTGTGTGTGTGTGTGTGTGTGTGTGTGTGTGTGTGTGTGTGTGTGTGTGTGTGTGTGTGTGTGTAACCCTCTGCATGCATATAAATAGTACACGTGTGGTAATTGTGTGCATGTACTGTAATATACTGTATATGTAGCATGGATCCTATGGTGACAAAGTGAAGGCTTGTCATTTAATCAGAGTACATTGTGAAACTACACATGATTCCTCTTTAATTACTCCTGCCCGACAAGCCATAAACACACATTGTTCTGAGAGGTCCACTTACCAAGGACACTGATTGTGGCTTGATTTGTATTTGTTGAAGACTCTGCATCCTACACTTCTGTTAAGTTGAGGAAGTAAAACCAGTAGTATATGAGAATGAATAAATAAATAAATAAATAGCAGAAAACAGCTCAAGTGCCAACTGTGTAAGTGCTACATGGATTATTAAGCTTCAAAGGTTGAGAGGATTCTATTCTGATGCCCATCAAGGTTCAAACTGCTGATTACAGTTCCAACAAATGATCAAAAGTCATCTCAAGGCACTTTACACATAGAGCAGGTCTAGACTGTACTCTTTAATTTAATTCAAAGACACCTAACATTCACACATGAGTGGCAGCGTCAAGGCAAAACTCCTCTTTAATAGAAAGAAACCGCAGAGTCGGGCTGTAGGTGTGCAACCATCTCATCCTGGGGCTGAGAGAGAGAGAGAGAGAGAGAGAGAGAGAGAGAGAGAGAGAGAGAGAGAGAGAGAGAGAGAGAGAGACACAGTAACAACAACATTGAAAATAATATCAGCAGCAGCACGCATGGCCCCATCTATCAGGTCCAAGATATCATGGGAGCTGGACGCCCATCAGGACCAAAACATTGATGCATCCACCTGTGCGACAAGAGAGCATAAAGAATACCGGGAAAGAAGTTTAAGTTAATGAAATGCATTAATAGTACATGAATATAAATGGGAAGAAAGAGGGAGGAGGAGATGCTCCCGGTAATGAAGCATCAAAGCAGCTAACTGTTTTGGGTCAACATTTATTTAACATAAGAATTACAGTTCAAACACAATAAAAAAGTTTGATCAATGCGTGTTGTATTCCAGTTAGCAGTGTTTCATCACTATGATATATTAGATACTCTGTTGTGCATGAAACAAGTCTGAGAGGAAATGAATCAATACAATCGATAAAAAGCAAAAATGCTACAAATTGCAGTGAAATCATGACATCCGTGACTCAAACGTCATTCAAGCTTTCATTAAAGAGAGAAAAACATCAGAGCTGTGTGGAGTGATGATGATGATGATGAGGAGACAGATTCATTAATCTGAGAAACATTACAAACATAAACATCATCTTTTCTACATTGAGCTTTGACTCCTCAGTTAGAAGCAGTTTAGATTTGACACCATATATGGAAAAAAATCTGTGGATAAAGTTTGAGGTTGTTTACTGACTTTGTGAAACACAGCGGCCTTACAGTGACATTACCATGACAACACATGTGAAGTCACTTATTAGCTTGTCACTCAAGTGCGCCGGCAGAGTTCTCATTCATTGGAAGTTGAGCTTTTGACAAACTGACAGTCTTACCCCAACGTGATGTGTGGACTTTGCTGCTATACTACTGCAGCACATTAGTCGTCTTGTATATATATTGTCTTATATATATATGTGTGTGTGTGTGTGTGTGTGTGTGGGTGTGATCTCAGTGAAACAACTAGTCACCAATACCTGATTCCATAGAACTTGAAGTATTTTTAATGTAATTTGCTGCATGAACAAAGTCATCACAACATCTATATGGTGATTTTTTTTTTTTCATATGTGTACACTGAAGTGAAACAAAAAGAAATCACATTATTTCGGATAGACAACACGAGGGGAGAAAGCGAGGCAGTCACTGTGTTAAGATGAGAGTGAGGTGTCGCTAATTGGCTACTAATTACTCAGTAAATTGTCTAATTAAGCTGGTGGTTAATTAGGCTTCGCTTGCACAGCAGTCTTTGGGAAGTTATTTCATGTTTCAGGGTCAGAGGGAAGACTGGAAGCAGAGGTTGACAGGAGGGGAACGTGGAGAGGTACACGTTACACGCCTGCATACAGTATGCGTTCAACTGTGCATGTGTTCAGTGTGCAGGTGGTGTCGCCTGCTGCTATCTCATCACACACACACACACACACACACACACACACATAGTTTAAATGGATAAAAGCACAAGGTGAAGATTTTAGCTTCACTCAACTCCTTACAGGTAGTGCTGCTGTATGTGTCAAAGCTGCGATGTACTGTTGTAGCATGGAAAGTGTGTGTGTGTGTGTGTGTGTGTGTGTGTGTGTGTGTGTGTGTGTGTGTGTGTGTGTGTGTGTGTGTGTGTGTGTGTGTGTGTGTGACACTGACCAGAGGGCATAGTGTTTCTCAGGTTGTACATATATTTCCTTTTTTTCTTTGTAAGTTTCAAAGGCTAAATCTGTAATCTTTAATTATGTATTTACAGCACATATTAGTACAGTATATATATATACAGTATATATACACAGAAATAATATGGAAATACTGTTGGCCTTGAAATAAGCTGGTGCAAGCCTGTTACTTTCCTGACTGCAATAAATTAGTACCAAAAGATACAAACTGGATGTTAAGTTGCTTGGAAAAAGAACAAACACTTAAAATACATTTAAAAAAGAATTTTAAAAAGACCAAACATACATACAGCAACCTTCATAAGCATGTACGTGTATACATGTAAAGTGTTTTTTGTTTGTTTGTTCTCATAATTAACCTTATAATAATAATTAGTCTCCATTAGTCATTGATAAATGATTGATCAATCCTTAATGAAGAGTGAACAGAATGTATTCTGTTTATTTATTGGAAAAAATATGTTTGTTTGAATTTTTTAACATTAACATATATAAAAAATGTCGATCAGCTGCACAAACATATTAAAAAAAGATGCATTTTATTTATTTTCTTTTTTTTTTACATTAGGAAAAGTCTGGTTAAATGAAATGTGTATAGGGTGTTGTTGTTTTTTTACAGCTCTCAAATGTAAAAATGAGTCATATTTGTACGGAAGAGCATTAGGGCCATGGAGTAATATATTAATTCTAAATCTCTGAGAAAAAAAGTCAAAATTTTCGAGAAAAAAGTCAAACTTTTCGAGAAAAAAGTCAAAATTTTCGAGAAAAAAAGTCAAAATTTTAAAAACTCGAAATTTTCGAGAAAAAAGTCAGAAATGTAAGCTACCAGGAAGAACCAGGTCATTCAGAGCTGGAGCTGACAGAATCACAGTATTGTGATTTCTATTCGGACCTTGAAGAGGCGGTGTCGTGAACTTGGACTGTGTAGGAGGCGAAATCAGTCGGACATAGACAATGTGATAGCCTTCGTGCAGGAGGAACTGCATGGGAATGGACAGATGCAGGGGTATCGTTGGCTACACCTACGAGCTATCCAGAGGGGGTTTGTGGTGTCTCAAAGGACTATAAGGCTGATACTCAGGGCACTTGATCCTCGTGGGGTGGAATTTTCTCGAAAATTTTGACTTTTGACTTTTTTTCTCAGAGATTTAGAATTAATATATTACTCCGTGGCCCTAATGCTCTTCCGTATATTTGACCCTGAACAGTATGTAAAAATTGAGCAATGTTGTTATTTAACCCAGCACCCTCCTCATTGGTTCTCTTAATGAACCAAGGGTTGATTTTTACCTTCTCAAAATAGATATTATATTAATTACATTGGTTGATGTGTTCATCAGCATCATGTTAATCTCAGTGTTTTACACCATGCTATGTCTGCCAGGACATGTTCCACATATAAAGGAATATAAGCTATGTGTGGTTGTGTTTACACTTAATTAACATCATAAATGACAACCTATAATAATCAATATATATATATATATATATAATAAGATTCATAAGTCTTACCACACTGTTAATATGGCTGATAGAACAAACATGACAGAAGGTTTCAATAGGAAGAAATCTGTTCTGGCAGCTTTCAGCAGTGACATGAAGCCTGGAAGTAAAGCAGTGATGACATCACACCCACTCAACTATCCATCAACAAACACACACTCTCAGTAAGGCACAATAGCATACACTGTATTAAGATCTGTCTCACTTCTATGTGATTGACAGAAGCTATAGAGGCGCAGACAGGAATAAAGACACGCTGCATTCATGTCAAACACGTATGTCACAGTGGAGTATACAGCTTTCACACAGCTACACTGAAACACAAACAATACATCCATGTTAATGTCATACTGCTAAAAAAAATAGATGATAACTCATAACACAGATGTGTTGCTACTGCATTGCCTGGATGCCGAGTATTGTCACAAATGATGATGAATTCAGCCAATGAACTACTCTGTTCTTTTAGCAGAGGAGAATATATTAAAAGTGTGACTAAGATATTGACAATTTAGAGTAATCAGTAGCAACATTCTCTATGCACAACTAGCAGTGAGTCATTCTAGTGGGTGCCACACATAGATTCAATGGTTCTCAATAGAAATCCAAAGGCAGCTGTACAAGATCAATTTACTAGTTGTTTCCAGAGCTTTCAGCTGCAGCTCATGCTCTTCAAATTGCCTTCTTCAGCTGTCCTCATATTGTGTAAATTCCATCATGTGATTGTGGCTGTTTTTACTGTGTATGGGTGTGAGATGGTAACCTCTGTCTTCATAGATGGTCTCTGGTGTCAGGTGGGAGTGTTCTCCTTAATTGTTTCTCCGCTTGTCCACCAATGATCTTTGACCTCTTCACACTTGCTGCTCTGAGTAGTTTTGGTCTGGCTCACCAGGAGTTAAACATATCAAATAACAGAATAAAAAAAATAAGTGATGGGTTTGAAGGAGAACATTTTATAGAATATGATGTATATGCTGCAAAAAAAAGCACTTTATTTAGATTTTTGTAAAGTGTGGATCACATTAAGTAAAGCCCAGCTCAAAGACGTGTATATGGTGTTTTTACAGCTCACAGATGTAAAAATGGGTCAAATTTGAGGCTGAACAGCATGTAAGGGTTAAAAACAGAGAAACTATTTGGGGGTATTTGGGTGTTCCATGAAGTTGGTGTTGAGTGCTGAGAGACAATGGGCCAGATGCAAGAATATGTTCGTATTTTTCTTCTTAAATCTGTCGTACTTTTTTCGTGAGGTGGAATTTACGAGTGAGCCACGTCGGATTCACCAAACACTCGTATCACCAGGAAACAGTCGTAAATGACCTTCGTAAACATGATGAATCCCACCTGTTCTAAATGAACACGCGTTCCCGAGAATAGTAAATTAACATGAATGACGCCCCCAAAATACCATATTAGGTCAGACGACCGGCAGGTTGTGGAGAAGCTCCATTCATGAAAATGGCACTAAAGACTAAGAATAAGAACTTTACGAGCTCTCAGACTGAGGCCCCGCTCTCAGAAATAGATCAACAGAAACACATATTATTATTTAGTGTTAGTGGAATTAAAGGTCCTGAGAAAGACAAAGAATGAGGAAAAATGACCCGTGCTGTGAACGCTGTCTCAGCTGTTGCACCGTTACAGAAATAAAAACAAAAATGACTGAACATGAATTATGTCATCAGACAGGGAGTTAAACTATTACTTCGATAAGCAATATTTCAATTAAATGAATAACAGTTATTAATAAATAGTCAGTTTATATTGTGGACAAGTCGCTTTGTAGTTTCTGCCGCTAATATTTATATTGTACGCTTGCATTATATCATAGTTTCAATTGTCAATTTAAATGACTGATATATCTACCTAAATTGTTAAATAGCCTACTTCTTTATACTAAATAGCCTAATCATTTTACAAACAGAGTAATGTCATGATTATGGATTCAGAAGTGCAATTTAATGAACGGGACATAGTATACACTTGCTCATTACATCCCCTGTAGTTCATACCCATTACTCAGGAGTCTCTAAAATACTGACAATATAATAATCGCTCAGCCTGCGGATCGACATTATTAATTTCTCTGTTAAGTGGTAGTCAGCATACAGTGATGTTAGAAAGAAAATCCAAGTCAGTTGATTCTGAAGCTCAACTTCTGATGTTACACCTGCTGCCGGACTGCTGTCAGCACAGACCTGCTAACACCCGGGATGACAACGCAGGGCAAGCCGTCAGAAGAAGTTGGAGATGAGGGTACCCGTGTGGAGGTGTTATGTGTTCATTAAGTGATTATCATATCTTGCTTATAGTATATGATGTCAACCCCCCCCCCCCCCCCCCCCCACGCTCTAATTGTCTAATGGCACACTGCCATTAGACAATTAGACAGTAACAGTCATGTTTTATTGCTTTGGAGGACTGCAGGTTGGTTGTGAGTGACAGGTACGACAGGTCTGCACCACTCGTTAATTTTGTTCGTACCTAAGAGAAAATCCAAAATACGAGGAAATTGGTGAATGCGGCAAATCCTCGTAAATCACTCGAACGCATGGTTTAAGAACGAATCTGTGCGTACGAGTGGTTCTTGCATCTGGCCCATTGTGTGACATGATTAAACAATGTCATTTGTCAGCAATATGTATCTAAAGTTTAGCCACTATAAGATAGAACCATGTAAGGCTACAGCTCTGTATGTTGAATTGAGCAATGGTGCATTTTTATCGTTGATGAATTGAACTCGTGTGTTGTTTATTTCATAGTTACAAAGTCTCCAATGATTCACGCTGTGCTTCAAATCTCCTTCATCCACGTGTGAAAAAGTTGATCGTGAGCAACCGAATCATACAGAAAACTTCAAGCTCAGAGAGCCGATGGATTCAAGCGAGTTCAAACACTTCTTAGTCATCTGCCTCATTACCAAATTGTCCTGACAATTACTTGGATGCAACATTAGGTAGAGACATGATCCAAACAACAACAACAACAGGACCTGGCATGTTCACACAGGCTGTAATGTCACACTAC
The DNA here is from genome assembly GCF_963691925.1 of Scomber scombrus. Lineage (NCBI taxonomy): Eukaryota > Metazoa > Chordata > Actinopteri > Scombriformes > Scombridae > Scomber > Scomber scombrus. Next base: position 2,065,637 of record NC_084989.1, read on the forward strand.
AGCAGCTCATATTTATTTAACTGTCAAGTTGGAGTCTGTAGTCGAGCGTTCCTGTGGACAGAGAGGGGTAGGGGCAGGAAGGCTAAACACCGCAGGCTCATTATCTCTCTAGTTCCATGTTTACCGTTTCTAAATACACCTAATTGGGAGATCAAAGCGTCTGTGTCTACCTCTCCCCATGGCTGAGAGGGCAGCCAACCACAGATCTGCTCACTGGATCGCTAATTTGATCAAACGCAGCCTCGTCTCATCGCGTCAGAACGCTCGTCTTGAGTTCAGCCGGGCGTGACCGGGAAACGGAGAGAGACGCTCCGCTCCATGTTTGGGATTTGTTGCTCCTTTTTTTTTTTTTTTTTGTAAGTATAAAAAGACAGCTTGAAAGAAAATCTTTGGTTTCTTTGCGGGTTTTGTTTGGCAGAGAGGCTTTTTGACTTTCTCTCGGTTGAGTGAAGAAGAGTTTTCTCTTCAGAGTCTGCAGCGTTTTGTTGATGCACCTCACAGAACAATTCCTTCTCCACAGAGTGAACATGAAGCTAAATGGAGGAAGAGAGATCTTATGGTGAAAAACATCAAATTATACTACTGTTTTTTTTTTTGTGTTTTTTTTTACAGTAGTAGTTCTTTGAAGTGGTGCCATAGAAAGATAATCAGTAGTGTATTTTATAAGCAGGTTTTGAGTTTGGAAAAGTGACAAAATTGTGTAAGTCAATTTGCTTAATGAATGGAATGAGTGTGTGTGTGTGTGTGTGTGTGTGTGTGTGTGTGTGTGTGTGTGTGTGTGTGTGTGTGTGTGTGTGTGTGTTTGTGTGAAATATACACAATAGTACAATACAATATCATCTTCAGCATGAATACAATTTATAAAATAATTTTAAAAAATGAACTAACAGCAGCATTTTTAAAGTGTGGTGTTTTATGAGCAGTGTTGGGGTTGTTACTCACAAAATGTCAACTATTACACATTACTCATTAGCAATCAGTTACTCGTTACATTGCTCATACATTACTCATTAGCAATGCTGGAGAATTTGTGTAAAAATGATATATAGACAACCTGATTCAACCTGCTAGAGAGTCTCTACGTGGTTACACTAGACAGTGTTTCCATCCCAACATAACACTGGCCCAGATAGCTCACCAAAATCTTCCTGTCTGATGACGTCCATTCACTGTTATCTATTATATTATGTACGGAGCCCCTCTGGTGTCATGGTCAAAAACATTTTTTAATTGTGGCCACAATATAGCTTTAACGTGTGCACGAAATACTAATTAATAATATTAATATCATTCCTGGACAGCTGGGTAAGCAAATCGAGCGCACCTTCTCTAGAACCTGCATACCCTACCAGGTTTACACTGTTATATTACAGCTAATAGAACCCTGATTAGAAAATTGCGCAATCCTTCAGCTTGAGCAACACTGTAGATCTGTGTGTTTTATTACTAGCTTTGTGTTTGCATGAGAGGTCAGAGGTCAGGCAGTTGTTGTCCAAACATGCATTAAAAGCATCAATTTTTTTTCATTTGCTGAATTTATACATCATAATGTATACATCATAATTTATACATCATAATTGAAGAACTTATGTAACGCAAGTAACAACATGTTTCTTTGTTGAGTAACTGTAATGTGATTACTGACTGTAGTCACTGCAACACGTTACATTACTGAGTTACAGATAAATGTAATGTGATTACAGTTATGTGTTACATTGTAATATGTCACACCCACACTGTTAATGAGTGACAGCTCTGTCGTCAGTGTAGTTATCTCACTGATTAAACGTATATTCCATGATATTCCATTTTCATACGGTCACTTTATGTGGCTGATATAACATATTGCACAACAGTGAATCTTGCATATGGCCCATGATGCAACAGGTGCAGCAGCCTCTCACACAATGTAATTACACTAATTCATCAAATCATCCCTGAATGCTCGCTGTTGAAGTCGATGGTCCCACAAAGTACCGCATGAAGGAAATGTATCCTGACAGGAGGCTCTGCACACACTACTCTGGGCAAGTGAAACATGTAATCACTAACACATTAGACATTACTCCTTAATCACATAACTTTACCAAACACCCAACAGCAAAAAGTCATTCAAAGTAATAACTTTAAGCTGTTAGCTTCGTCAGTGGTTTCTTTAAGCTTCGAGAGTGGTTTAATAATTATTTATTGACCCTCAGTAGCTAGTTTAATGTTAGCTACAGTAACTCCTCTCAGTTATACTGCTTTGTTTCCACAGCCTCCAACTCTTAACTTAATCAGCTGATTCACAGCGTGAATGTAGCCTAAATAAAAACAACTTTGGAGTTAGCTGGTGTTTCAACCTCTCATGGCGTCTATGTTTGACTTACGTGTGACGGACAGGTAAGTTATTGATTGGACAATTTTGGTGATGTATCATAATCAGTGCTACATGGTGATGAAACTGATGAAAATGAAGTTCTAGTGACTCTGACAGTAGGTCTTGCTGCACTTTACAGCACCTCACGCTCATGTGTTCATATATCTTCTCTGAAGTCACAAAGAAATAACTGATCATGAGCACCGATCGTCGAAACTAACCCTGGATCTCATGTGACAGACAGGTAGAAACAGGACAGAAGAGGTGTGTCTTACAGTAATATCACAGAGATAGTGAGATATGTCCAAAATACACAAACACAAACACACAGCTGTTTAACTCCCTGTCACCTTCACTGATGTATCATGAAAAAATCCCTGCACTCAAGTACTGAAGTGCAAATATGTTACTATGGCTACCAACTGATCGTGCTTTACTCCTTATTAAAATGTGTTATTTTGGGAAAATCACTTTTCTTAACAGTTTGCGTGACCAGCAGATTGACAGCAGAGAGAGAGAGAGAGAGAGAGAGAGAGAGAGAGAGAGAGAGAGAGAGAGAGAGAGAGAGAGAGAGAGAGAGAGAGAGAGTGAGAGAGAGACGGGGGACAACATGTAACAAAGGTCCTCTGCCAGAATCTAACAGTTTACCAGAGAAGAGAAAAACAATGAAGATGCCCTGAAGACTAAACTTACACTAGAGTAAAAAAGTTCTTTGTTAAAAGTGAATAAGACGATCAAGATACTGACTCATACTGACTAGACTATACAGCTCCCAAGTGATCGCATGATGAATTACATGTATGATCCAACAAGTCCCTCTAAATGAAACAACGTATACAATAGTTTGCACCCATGTGAGCAATCAACAGGATCAAATCACTGTTGAATAGATATCAATAGATATGTTTAATGATGTGACACTTTGGTAAATCTTTGGTTAGGTGTGGGTTAAACAGTTTGTTTATCATGACAACAGTTATTACAATTGTTGGAACCATGTGGTACGGGTCAGCTGTGTTCACAGTTTAACCTTCCTAACTTCCATACATCATAAATATTGTGTTTTTCATCTGATTGTCTCATGGCCTCATGATATCCTCCACATGAAGCATTTGAACATAGAAAATTGCTGATCACCACTTTCATTGATTATTGAGTGGTTTAGTGAACACTGTTACACCTTTGGTTTTCCCAGTCAAAAACAATGTGTCATATATTCTAACAGGCCCCATATATAAAGCTGTATTTGTGCCTTTCTTCCCATGTTATGAATGAGGAAGTGACCGATGGCTCTGGACCACGTTCCTCATGTTAACCACTAGTCTGAGACATCGTTTTACAGCTTAAAAAAGTCTTAAACAAAATTTGGTGATGAAGGTTAAAAACCCTTTCATGCATGAATTATGAATTATGATAACCTCAGTCAGGATTGAGTGTTTTAATTTCTCTTTAAGCATGAAAAAAAAACCTTCAAATTACATTACATTACATTATAATATCATAAATCAACTGATTTGCAACCAAACAAGTTACTGCAGATGAGGTGGTAGTGTATGAGATGAAACATTAATGTGCACTGTGGAGGCTGAAGTGCAACTATGCCATCACAATCTATGAATGTATAAGAAATCAGCTTTTGAATAGCTGTATAATGTGGTTAGTTAGGGTTAAGGTTAGTTGTGGTATATAAGAGCAGTTAAACAGACCAGTCAAATTAGAATTAATGAACATTTATATAAGGGGGACGAGGAACACTGGAGGAGGGTTAAACACAAACCATGTTGAGTCAATGTTAACGACATCACCAGTGTTAAAGTCTGATGATTTCATTGGTCAACCCCAACCTCCTCCCTCCATGGACATTTTTAATATCTCCATATATTAATAATCTTCCTTTAGAAATAAATGTGACATCAACAACCAGTAGCCTCTAATCATACAGAGAGGGATGAAATGAGAAATTCACTAACATGGAAACAAAAGAAAGTGAAGTCGTAACAGGCGGTAACGTCTGCTAACATCCATCCACCCTGTCACTATAGTAACATGATCTCATTAACTTCCTTTGCTCCCGTCATAATTAGTACAGCAGATAGAGGGCTTCTGTCACTTCAATGTAAATAGATGTTGTTTTGGGGGATGGGGACTTGCTGAAATGACTGATCCTGTTGTTTTTCTCAGTCTTGTATGAGACATGTCATGATAGTCAATCTTTTTTTATTTTTGGCACATTTTTAATATCTCACATGACACAAACAAGCAGAAGCATCTAACCATACAGACAGGTGGTGAGATAACACAACATTGGCCAAAATGGAAACATTAAGAAATCCATAAGATCATAAGAAATCTGCTCTCTTTCATTTGAACCATGGGGGAGGGGGGGGGCTCCATCCACGACAGGAAGAAGAGACAGCTCCTCCACCCAGAGTCTCACCCCACTCTGGTTCCCTCACTATACCCACCACAAGATCAGTACAGCATCCAACACCTCCATCCATCCATCCCTTTACCCTACAAACTCATCCCTTCATCCCCTCATCCCTCCACCACTAACCCTTCAACCACTGTTGCAATCAATCTTTAAAACATGTATCTGAGTTGACATGGTCGTTGTTAGTGAAAGTAAAATTGAAGAAGTTTTCCTACTATATTTCACTTAAGTATATGTCCAGTAAAATATAGAAATATATGTGAAGATTTTGTTTTCACACTAGACTAAATGAACCAAACCAAATGTTAATCTGATCCAAAGTTAGGAGTTAATGTACCCTTAACACTCAGATACAATACATTTTTGCATTCAGTAATAATACGATATATTTCCATATTCCAAACACAGTCTCTGTATCTATTCCTCACTATTTTTTCCAGCCAGTCTCAGTTAAAACAATAGTAGCTGCTTTCAGGCTTGGTGACACCCAGTGGTAACAATGCTATTAAACTTTTCTTTCTGACCTTTAAACCTTTATTTACTCAGGGGGAAAGCAGCTAAGAGCAATGCTCTCATTTACAATGTTGCCCTGCAGATAAACAACCAGACAAGTCATATAACAAAAAAACGTGTAAAACCAACAACCTCATACCAAACATAAACACAGACATAAGACACAATAAAATGATGTTATATAAGTGCTTTAAACTGATTCAAGTTAGAGGAGGATGAAGCTTATTCCATGTAAATGCAGTTTTTCCACTTCTGTATTCATATAAGGAATATCCAAGATAGTGCATCCTTATGAACATGTTACTATCCTTACATACTGTTCATATGACTTTATGCTTTATGATTAGGGCCTATACACAATTTTGAACCAGCAGTGTGTTTTATATCTTTAGATGTGACACTATTATAATGAAAACACATTCACAAATACGCTATATTATGATCTTCTGTAATCTAAAATGAGAATATAACAGCCATAATTATTTCTGTTCATGTATTGAAAGTAAAGGACGGAACAACATTAAAATGGTAGGCTTCACGATAACCTTTAACACGGTTAATAGAGGGTCGATGTGCAAAAATGCACAACTGCAAAACAATAAAAAAAAGATTAAATAAATGTTTTAGACATTCTAAGCCACTATAGTAAAAGTCATACAATTTCAGGTTTAAATAATGTAATTTATGTGTTTTTTTAATTGCTATTAAATGTCAAAATGGGTAAAAAAAATTGACCCAAACGGTATGTAAGGGTTAAATGATGATAAATAAAAAGGTAGCTTGTTTAGAGTGTCTTTATAAATAAAAACTAGACTAGTGTTGTTCCATTCGAGTGGTAAGTGATGTCCACCCCACTTTTCTCATAATGTGTTCTAAAACTGTCACCTGTAATAAATCAGAGAGAAGTGTGATACACAGCATTAAGCAGTCTGAGGGTATGAGCAGCAGCATGCATGTAAATTACACCTGCATAGACAAGCACTGATTAAAATGTAGCCTGTGTACAATCTGTAATCTACTGCAGGTCTACTGTCAGTCCATCAAATGATCACTTCTCATCTAAACACATACTCAGGTACTGAAATTTGCGCCTCAGATATTGTTCTTACAGTAATACCAACATATAGGAAAAAACATGTTTTGCATACATAGTATTCCTCCTGTGCATAACATATCTTTACCCATGCATGCTGTTTTATTTCCTCTTCTCGCAGCTGAAAAGTTTCATCGAATTTAATCAAGTATCACTTGGCATCAGCGGAGTTCATCTTCCACTTTTTTTCTTTCTTTTACATTTAAAAAATTTAAAAAGTAGATTCTATGCAACACTGGGGAACAGGACTGAGGTTTCCCCACAGATGTCCAGAGGAAGTGTTGGTGTTAGTGTGTGCTGTGTCAGGAGAAGCAGATGAGTGATTAGACAAGAGGAGGAGTGATGGAAGGTCTGAACGCTGAGGACAAAAAATAGCTGTGTCTGACACACAATATCCTTCTTCATTCATCACCACCTACTGATACCACACACACACACACATGCACACGCACACACACCTACACACACATGCACGCGCGCACACACATTCACACACACACCAATATCTCCTATGTGCTGTGCTCATGTATTTACTCAGCATAGAGAGAGAGGACAACATAATGATAAATGCAAAATTGTGGAGACAAAAGTGTTCAAATCAAATAAAAAGTGATACAATTGATTTTTTTCTAAGTTATATACCAGTAATATGTTGTTATATATGTTATATTTTTCACTTATATGAAAAAAATACATTTCCATTTTAAATTAAATTAAATAATTAGTCATTTGTAGCAATGCATTAAAAAAGTTTCTAATTTAATTTATAAAGCAGCCACAATAACTTTGTAATGAAATGATACTAGAAATGATTTGAAGTGTTGAGAGAGAGAGAGAGAGAGAGAGAGAGAGAGAGAGAGAGAGAGAGAGAGAGAGAGAGAGAGAGAGAGAGAGAGAGAGAGAGAGAGAGAGAGAGAGAGGTAGATTAAGCTTTATAAGCAGGTGACACAGAGCGGGGGGAGGTGTTAGTATGAAGAGTTGGCAGATAAGTAGCAGCTGTCACAGAGGCTTTATCCAGATGTTGTATGTTTGTTGGTCAGATGGAATGGACTAGAGGTGCGTTGGCTTTGTATCACAGACAGCCAGGTACTCAGAGAGAGGATTAGCAGCAGCTATCACTGTCACTGCTGCTATCTGAACATCTGCAAGGATCAGCCAGGTGACAAGCACAGTGAAATACATGAATTCAACAAACAGTTTGGATAGAGAATCACTCTTTCACACAGTATCAACCTAAAACACACAGCTTTTTTCTGTTGACTTGGCCTTTTTATTAAAACAAGAAAAAATAACAGATGTCAGTGCTTTTTACCTCTTATCAGGTGGATGAAATCATTGGTGGAAGTATCCACAACCTGTAACTGATTATTCATTAGCAATACTACAATAGACAATATACATATATATACATACATACATAAATACATATATATACAGTATATATTTGTGTATGTGTGTGTGTGTGTGTGTGTGTGTGTGTGTGTGTGTGCGTGTGTGTGTGTGTGTGTGTGTGTGTGTGTGTGTGTGTGTGTGTGTGTGTGTGTGTGTGTGTGTGTGTGTGCTATTAATGCTAAGTGCCAGTTTTCTTAGATAGAAATGAGGATGAGAAACTGGCCATGACTTGCAGCAAAGCTCCACTGCTGTATACATATACCACATACTGTGGTTATGTGGCAGTAGCCTACTATAAGGATTGAATGTGCTCTGATTCAAATCATTCAAAGCCCTGATTTAAGTCAAATAGAGAAACGTCTTATACAAAACCCTCCCCCCATTCCCCCGTCCCCTCACCCTAGAGTAAGAAGCCTTCCAGGACCTCTACATTGCCTGGTTACAAATGTTCTATTCTAACCAACTTCATCTTCCTAACCTTACTGCTGGAATTACTGTGTACATGAGCATAATAAGTTGCAGAGTGACTCACTGCAACCCTTTTTTTGTCTCTCCTTGTGGTGAGAGCGTAGGTGGCTCAGTTCAATAAGCAACAGTGTGTGAGGGTCAAACACACAGAAGAAGAAGAAAAGCTAAAGTACAGCCAAGCCTTCAGTAGATTGTGGACCTTTTTATGAGATGTGTTTGTAGTGTGATTTCCCAGGATGATGAAAAAAGTAGACATACAGTAGAGTAGCAGTGTACATACAGTAGTTGTGAGCATTTCTACAGTAAACACCTTCAAACATCATCCTGAGCTGGAAGAGCAGTGTGTGAGTAAAGACTGACTTACATAGCTGTCCAAATTGATGCAGCAAAGACTGATATATCTTGATTTGGAGTCTAAAAACTGGACACTACATTTCCCATAATGCAATTTAATAGTATATTTCATTAGACCAACCCTGCGTGTAAATCCCTACGTCTTCCTAAAACCACACCTCTATTCTCATTCCGATCTTTTCTTTTATGTTCTCTGTAAATTTAAATGAGGTTAGTTCACTCAGATATCGGTCAGTGAAAAAAAAGAGGGTTGTCATCATAGCAATTCAAAAGTATGTTAAAATATAGTTTTAAAATCAGGTTTTTTAAAAGGTTTTATGTCATTTAAAAGGACATTTGCACCATTTTTTTTAACCAAAAGTAATACTGGATGCTTCATTATTTTGGAAGTGATTCACATGTACTTGTAGTGTTATTGTTGTGCTGTAATGAACATGCTGATTCTTTGTAATTATATTCGACAGAAAAATGATTGAGGTGTATTTGTTATTGTTGGAGGACATATTTCCATGATCTCTGATGTCACTGTGGTGTGAAAGTGGGTCTACAGTGTGTATGTGTGTGTGTGTGTGTGTGTGTGTGTGTGTGTGTGTGTGTGTGTGTGTGTGTGTGTGTATTTATGCGTGTGGTCAGTCAGACCAGCACACATCATCATTTAATAATGGCTTAGCAAACGGTACATGTACCCTCGACAAAGATGAATGATGCTACTAGAAACCCACCCCCACCCCCACCCCCGCCCCACCATTGTGTATGTGAAGTGTACAGTTAGGAAGCGGGAGCATCTGGGGTGTGTTGGGGTGAATGAGCCAGACAGCAGAGCCAAAGGGACCAGGTCTTTGATTTTCCTGTCACAGCTGTTTATAATGATTAATGCCTGGACTTTGGGGCCACTCTGGGTGATTATGGGGCTCACAAGCTTCTGCTCCTCTTGTACAGTGATGTCTGAAGACACACATGTACAAACACACTCTTACTGTAAGGGAAATGTACGGATTGGGGTCCTGTGTAACAGCTCAAAGCAGTGTGTGTGTTTTTCCAGGGCCAGACTGCTTTAGAGCCCCAGATACAATCACTGGTTAGCTTTTTAAGCTGATCAAAATGGTGCGCCGGACTAGTTTGTTCCACACGCTAAAAGACAAGACATGTTGTCAAGGAGACACAAAGTTAGTGTTTACTGCAGTAGACATTTGTGCTATATGACAATTTAATACATTTCTGTATTAAATTACAATTGATTGCATCTTAAGACATTAAAACACACTGCACCCACTTATCTACTCATTCCTGATGCATTTAATGAACTACTATCCTTAAGTGCAATTTTGAGGTACTTATACTTAGTAAAGTGTTTACATCCATTTTACATACATACAGTACTTTTTATATTTTACATTGTAGTATTGTTACGTTTACTTTAAACTGGACATGCAATCTTTATCAATCAATCCATCTTTATTTATTAAACGCCATATCACAACAAAAGTCATCTGAAGGCACTTAGAGCAGGTCTAGACTGTACTCTTTCTTTAATTTAATTTAAAGAGACCCAACATTCCCACATGAGCAGTGCAGGATCTAAATAGCGTCAGGTGAAAAGATTCTCTATGCACAGTGGTCTGTGAGTTTCTGAGGGCCTTTCCACTTTTACCGTAATAGCTGGAGAAGCTGCGCCCATTAAAGTAGAAACACTCAAAGATTTAACAATCCTCAATATTTCAACAGTAACAGGTCGGGGTCATGACCTGAGTATTTCCACCTGTTTCTTTCTTCTTCAGTTACAGATATGGTGATATATCATAGATGTTGTTGTTATTATGGGAAGAATATTGTGATAGTTTTATGAGTATTGTTTTTTATCAGCAGTTTTCCAGTCTTGATCTATATTGTCACTTTGCTGCAGTGATGTAAAGGTGAACTCCAACACCCGTGACATCACTGTTGGGTGTGGTTACAGGTGCAGCACAGCAGATATCTGAGCACATGCAAGCACACACGTGGTGAAATAGGCAAAACAAGCTTCAAACTTTTAAACAAAGATAGCAGCAAATAACTTTTTTTTTCCAGCCTGCTGTTCAGAGACTCTTTAAAAATTCTGTGTGCAGTGGAAAAAGACCTGCAACTCAACCCGACCTGTAATCAAACAGGCAGAGTTGGCTGCTGACAAATGCTCAGAGCACCAGAGTGCAGTAGGGGTGCACGATGGCCTGAGGAAATAAATAAGACTGTATATGGTCAATGTGTGAGACTGTGGCCAGTTTATTACAGAGATAGTCAGTGGTAGTGTTTATAATGTGAATTCCTGGATATGAAATGCTCAACCTATTTTCTGCAAGTGGCCAGAAGTAACATATCACATGACATGGTGAAGTTACATTTGAGTCAGAAACAAGGGTATAAATGCAGTTTTAATACTTTCCACTCTTATTTTAACTTATTAACTTATTTTAATTTAATTCTAATTCTAATTACCTGTTAACTCCCACTGCACATTCATCTGCTTTACTCTGCATTGAGAGTTTTATCAGAGTGATTGTTATTCAGGGTGGTATAACTGTGCCCTCCCTCATGTTTCTATGCCCTTTTTCGCAGTTGACGATCATGGATGTCGTGGTGGAATTGTAAATGAAAGTTTAGACAGCATTTTATGTGCATATTAAGGAGGTTTATCTCCATCCAGTTACTGCAGTTACAATCAAATCAAGCACAACTGCAGAGCAGCAGCGCCTCACTAAGCTGATGTTACAGGTACATGAGTCTCCTGTTTTACCTGCAAGACTTGTGTTCTAATGCTGTTGTTCTTTGTCATGTGGAAAAATCAGAAAAATGCGTCCTGGTATCGGTTCAGTTATAAAGAGTTGATCTCAGACAGTAGAGGAGGTGATGGTAGAAATGCTGGTACAGTTTAACCAATTTTAATGCATTTAACACTGGAGCTGAGAGTGTCAGAGATCAGAGCAGGAAACATTCTCAGTCTTTGTCATGTCATCCATCATCTTACGCAAATTCATTCATGAAATAGCTACAGCCAATAGGGGCAACTCAGCTGGCCGACCAATGGTGTAACTTCATCAAACACTCGCTCCTGGAAACCCACAGTTATAGAGCTTATCCATGGCTGTTCCAGACAATACATGATATAGATAAGAAAAACCAGAAGATATGTACAGTAGCAGAGGTACCTTCCATGCTGTCAGTTGATTATATTCACTCGTGTCTCCGCCTGTTCAGACTTTTATAAAATTGGGTAATTTACACACAACTGCTGGATAGCCTTAGTAAATATTTACATCTTGTGACACCTTAATTGGATTTAATGGTAACTGACCAAATGGGTTATACTATACTATATGCTAGTAACTAACTATATACTAGTGAGCTGTTTTTTTTGTATACTGTAAATTTAAAACACATTTTTTACAGTATACAATATTTTTTGAGATGTAAGGAATGTGTCAGGGACCACACAATAAGGCTCACCAATGTTAGGTGTGTAAAGCAAAACATTAGTAATTTATGCAACTTAACAAAATACAATACATCAACCTATGCTGAACTCAACATAATAGACCTAACAAAGTCTAGCCTACACAGATACATGAAGGGTGACAGGAATACAATTAACTCTATATCACAAATGAACCTTAATAATAACAAATATATACATACGCTATTTACAAGTAAACCAACTGTCAAACCAAGAAAAACAACAAAACTTAAAGTGTGAAAAATAATTCAGTTTAAGTTTGGATCCCAAAAGGCAGACTCCCACTTACTGCCTGCCAGATCCATTACAAAATAAAATGCATAACAATTTAAAGCAAGCGAGATATGTTACAATAAAATAACAGAATGTTAACCAAAATGTGTGCACTCAAATTAGCAAACTGTCAAAAAATAAAAAAAGTGTGCTGCACACTGTTATGTTTGTATGTTACAGGTGTGAAAAACCAATCCATTAACATGTGATGTGGGCATGTGGTGCAACCACCACAGATTTTTTTGTTGGCTAAATCAGGGCTGATGTTTTGCATATTTCACACATGGAAATAAAGGAGGAAACAAGGAGCAAAAAAGCAGTAAAAAGTATTATTTAGTTGAAACCTATATTGTTTTAAACATGTTCAAACCATTCATGGTATATTAATATGGATGTTATGACAGATCCCAAAAAGTGAAGCCAAAACATATCAATCGCCCCCTGGTGGCTGGCTGCAGGACAGGTCATAAATCCTGCCTCCTCAATGTAAGCAGATGGGACATGAGCCAAACTAAAAAATAAATAAAAGAACACATCAAATTATTTTATTTCCAAAAAATCATTTATGTCATTTTGGGTAATTCTCATTATGCTGATGTTTGTCCAAGTGCAAATTTTCTGATTTCAGTTTGTTTTTAATTAATTATTTGATAATATAAAAAGGGGGTGTGATGTCATAATCAGCTGTCACAGCCAGGGTTATTATAGTTTTAAAATCACCACACTTTTACTTTTATCTACTGCGCAGTCATAGTCAAACTATTCCAATATTGGGCTGTGACATTTCCTGCCTGCAACTTCTTCTTCTTTCGAGAAAATTTTAAATTGCACGTCAAACATCTATTTCTTCTTCTTGAGAGTGATGCGGGAGCCAGCATCTGCTCTGCTGCCACCTATTGGAACCAGCCAGTCATCTAAAGTCAAACTGAACAGGACACAATCCAAGCTGATTTTATCTGCAATTCAGTTTACTTTTAGTCATTTTTTTCTCAAACCTCCGTCAGGTGGCTCCAACCCACCTGACCCACCTGCACGGATTCTGGCTCCAAATGATGTCACACAAGCAAAATGGCAGCCCTCAGAAAGGAGATATTTTGGCTTCACTTTTGCATAGCAGGAAGTGGAGAACACGTCATCCATATTTAAATACAGTCAGTGGTTCAAACATTTTAGCCCACTCACATGTCAGAATGAGGACACAACGAGTAAAGACTCATTACCAGCATGGAAACCTATGGCTACAGTATCTGATACATTTCAATCCAGCCACACTGCTCTTATGTGAGAACTGCACTCTCTTCATTGTGACTGACAAAGACTCGGCGAGCAGCTTGCCCATCTTTTCAGCCCGCCTGCGATAGTGATCAGCAGCAGTCGGCCATGCCTCTCTGGCTGTGAATGCCTCACTATTTGATCTAGCATTAGCAGCCTTTACAGGCTTTAATATGTAGGATTATCTCCTCTTCACTTCCATGTAACGCTCTTGACCTCCCCTGATCACGAAGAGTCAGGGAGACGGAGGAAGAAAGGAGATAGACGGGGAGAGTGAGAGAGAGGGGGTGTGGGTAGAGGATGGAACGGGGAATGAAGGAAGGAAATCAAGGACAAAGACAGAATGAGAATGAGAACGAGAGAAGGGAAGCAGACTGGAAAGGTGGGAGGAGAGAGTGGCGGAGGTAATTAAGGATAAGATGAAGAAATAGAAGGAGTAGGGAGGAGGAGGAGGGGGGAGAGAGAGAGCGCATGACGTGGAGAGAAACCAGGCACTTCTTAAGGTGCCGAGAAAGATGACAAACAGCGAGGCCTATCGAACATGTCATTTGAGCTCAGTGCTTTTAGATAATGTGCCTCTGAGTCTGCAGCATTTCCTTCCACTCGTGAGTCGTCTGTTTGTCACTGATGAGTTCATCCTCTCTGGATGAAGCTGAGTCATTGAACTCAGCAGCTGCAATGTTTGGTTGGAATAATGATAAACCAATGAACCTCAGACGTCACTATCACGGAGAAGACACAAAGTCTCCATCTGTGACTGAAGGATTTAGTCAGATTTCACTCAGAAAGTATTTCTAAGGATGATGATAAGTAGAAATCAAAGTTCTCACCAATGTAAAAACGACTTACCTAAGCTATTAACAGTAGATTGTGGTCACCTTGATGACAAATATTCACACTTATAACACAGCTGCAAAAAAGAATGATGCTGATGAAGCCTCTAACAGCATGTTCCTACCTATTGAGGTTTTGGAGCTCTTATCAAGTATCTTATAGAGGCCAGCTGTATACAACTAGTACACATAATATACATATTTAATGATGTAAATATGAGTGACTTGGTGCAGATGTTGATTCTAATGTATGATGACCCAAGTATGGATGACAACTAGGTTCTCCAGTACAGTTAACTTGTCAACACACAGTTTTAAAACACCTAAAAGTGATAAGATAAGGACTTTGTTTTGAAGGGGGTGATGATGTATATTTGTGAGGACCTGTGGGATGGTTGTAGAGAATGCTTATTGTTTTTTGGTGGTTTGTGGCTGCAGACAATATCAATGCATGTATTTAATCATATGTGCATTTTTAATTTATTGATTATATTGCGCATGCTTGCTGTTGGTGTACTGTCTGGCTGCATTGTGTTGCATGTGTAGCTTCCACTTGGAAAAATGAAATAAAGAATTGATCACAAAAAATAAATGAATAAATAAGGACTGTGGATTTTGTCTCCCATCGTTTACTTTGCAAGCACATCAGGAGTGGATCTGTATGAACAAGAGAAGAATAATAGATCCACATGCTATCTTTAAATGATGTGGACTGTAAAGTTGATTTTTGGTCTGAAGTTTGAGCAGAAATGTAAAGAGCTCAGCATCCCTGAAACAAACCAGTTCATACAACATAATTACTGACAATATGATATATTAAATTTGTAGAAAAAGGTGTTACAGCAGCCCCCTCCCCACTTTAAAAAAAAAAAAATTTCAGATGCTGTTAGACCATCCAACAAGCACTCTGTTTGAAGCACACTGAGCCCTTGAGCAAAGAAAGGAAGTGAGGTGTGTGAGGTGAAGTGTAAGAGCTGAGAGCGGTTGTATGCAGAAGTGATAGTGTATACCACCCAGGTGGCAGCTGGTCAGCTGATCATAGCCTATAGCACCGGCAGGCGTGTCTGGTGTGACTGTGTGTGTGTGTGTGTGTGTATTGTGTGTGTTTGCATTGTGGGTGGGCAGGTGTTAGTGTGTACGTGGCAGTGCAGTTCACTGTGATGGATTAGTATTCCCTGCATGTGCCGATGTCTGAAAAGGCTCAATGTACTGCTGGGGATTAGAGAGCTGGGTGGTGCTGATAAAACCACATACACAACACACTTCTGCTGGTTAACTACACACTGACGACTGTGAAGTGTGTATGCAGCCTTTTTTTCCCTTTTTTTTCTTCCTCTTCCGGCAGGTATCTATCTATATGTAACTTACTGAAGGAATGCTCAAACATTTTGGATTTGGGTATTTCTTTTGTGGGTGCTGTGCTGTTGGTCCCATCTCACTGCCCAGGTTCATATCAGCTACACTTAAAGGAACATTCTGATATTACGGGAAAAATGCCTGTTTTCAAATGCTTCTTTTTTTTTTTTTTTCTTTTTTTTTTTTTTACAATTTGTGCCAGGGATCAACTTTCAGGTGCTTTCAAACCTTTTGTTGTTTTTTCTCGTCTGAATCAGTGATGAATCCCTGACTGAATTCCAATCAGGGACCATTGTAAGATATCATTCCCTTTTTCTATCTCCCCTCATTTCCTTTCAAATTCTTTACTGTTTATTCTCCCAAATATGTGCAAAATATGTGCTGGTCATTCATTGTTCTAATCTGTTTATCATGGAAAATTATCTCTGTCTCTCTCTCTGTCTCTCTCTCTCTCTCTCTCTCTCTCTCTCTCTCTCTCTCTCTCTCTATCTATCTATCTATGTATCTCTCTCTCTCATGCACACATAGACACACTCTGTTACATGGAAAGGTCCTTGTATCCAAGTGACTGCCACCCAATCTTGCCAGCTGGAGAGATCAGGAAAAATCTAATTTGTTTTGGGTGTTCAATCAACAGGAGAAGGAGGGGCGATGACGAGAGGGAGGGAGAGAGAGAGAGAGAGAGAAATGATAATGATGATGATGATGATGGTGATGTGAGTAAGAGAAGATGAGAGGAAGATAGACAAAGGGAAACATAGACAGACAGGGAATGAGAGAGATTAGTGGAAAGACATTATCTCTAAATGCTGTGTGGCTGCTGTGGCTCAGTGATGGCTGCTGGCACTGTTTCCTCTTCAACCTTTTCAACACTTCTCAGTTGTATAATATACATTTAAATAAACACATCTGGTGGGCAGCTGTGAATGGTGAAGGCCAGCTGCTACTGCAGATACCATACTTTCTGACCAATCCAGTTGTTTCGCCTGTTTATGCCAAATCTGTTAACACCTCTGTCGATGGCATTTCCCAAAACATTGGATTTTTTTATGATTTTTTTTTTTTTTGCAGAATTTGCAGAATTTTCTAAATGTTCAAAATCAAATGTTCATCTGATACACTCACCTTAAAATTTAGTTATTCACCCTCCAAAACCACACTGCCCTGCATGTATACTGCCTTTATAACTTTTCTTGTAAAGCAATAATTTAACAATATCTGCTTACTAACTAGTATGCAGAATCTCCAGCTCTAATCATCCAATGAGAGCACACATTTAGGTTTTTAGGAAGTGTGCATTTATGTGCTGTCTTGAAGCTAAACTTGTCCTCCACAAACAACTCTCATATTAACACTATTAAAACTCTAAATTGAAGTAACTTAAACAGAAACCAGTGCTGACGTATGTTTAATTATGATGCATTGGTTTTGACAGTGTACTGGAACAAACTGAAACCAATGGGACCCCTGGAATGTAGGAATTAAAACATTTGAAAGTAGCATAGCTGTTAGTGATGTAAGTAGTAACATAACAGAGGATTTACTGGTCCTGTAAGTTAACTTATCGGTCATAGAGAAGTGCTGAAAAGTCCAAAAAAAGAATCATGGAAAACAAGAAAGAGAAGGAAACATGTTCACAATACTGGATTTTAAACTTTGTCATTTGTTCCTCCTTGTTTCTGTTCACCAGTGTGTGTGTGTGTGTGTGTGTGTGTGTGTGTGTGTGTGTGTGTGTGTGTTTTCATACAGATAGCCTTAGTAGATAACTGGAGGCTCCCAAGTGTGAATATGTCTTAACTGTGTGAAATAGAGCAGTCAACTTCAGGCTCCATTAAGCGCTCGCTCAACCTTCCTGAACAAATAGAGATGAGGTTCAAAAACCTTGATGCTGGGATCAACAAGACGGAATATGACAAAGCCTACATTAGTCACCAAGCAGCCCACAATGTACCGCAGGCTGCTGGAGTTTCATATTGTACAGGAATTACTGTCACACTGACATGGGAGAGGTAAACTTGACATTTTAGTTTATAATTATCTTCCTCTATATTATTGAGCGGATGCTTACATTTCTAAATCATTCTAAATAAAATGTCAGGAAGTCATATGACTTGTAAAAGCACAAGAACGTTTCTATTGCTTTGGCTCTAGATTATTTTTCACCGATGAGACGGACGAGTTCAATAGTTGAACAAAGCCATTTACACAACTGTATTGGGTATAAGGAATACATGGTGCATTCTCAGAGAAAAACAGACTCAAAAAAATGAGAAAACATGACTCACAGACATTCAGCTTCCAGATGCTGACTATGTTTGATATATAGAATATATTGGTATATACAGTACCGTGCAAAAGTCTTAGGCCACTATGAGACTTGTTGTTTTAGCAATGCTATAATGACCATATTTAATTATTTATCAGTCTCTTTAATAGAATACAACCAAAAAATACAGGAAGTGGGTATGTAGTATTAAAAAACAGAGAAAAAAAGAGTTGAAGATGTGCTTAGTGCCAAGAGAGGTCACAATATATTCTGTCTTTTGCCTGCAGAAGCCATTGTTCTGAAAATGTTGTTGTTTTTTTTTAATCTTGTGTACATATTTCCTGTATTTTCAGTTTGTATCTTAATAGAGAGACCGAAATATAAATATGGATAGTCATTAAAACTTTGCTAAAACAACAAAGCCAGTGATGGCCTGAGACTTTTGCACAGTACTGTATATCCATATATATTTTATGTTTGATGTTCTTTGAAAGGACAACAACTGGCTACATTTTGGAAAAAAGTTTTCTTACTCAGTATGAACGATCACTGCTGGTGAAGATGTGTATAATTCAGGTATTTTAAGTACCAGTAAAAAGCTCTTACTTCATTTTCTCTGTGTGTCTTCTCTGGTTTCCATGGTCACAGAGCAAGCTTTGGCAGTAGGTAGAAACTATTTAGAGATCATCAACTCCAACAACAGCGGGGAAAATAGCTGAGCATATTCACAAGAGCATCGCGTTGACGTGTTCAACAATGGAGGGAGTGATGGTAACTCCTTCCTGTTCCAGCATCAGGTGATGTTTTATAACTTTTGATCATATTCTAAAATCCTCACAGATATTTCAATTTTTTTTCTCAAACACTTTTCTTATAAGTCTGCCTTCCTGTTGTCAGTAGGTAGTGCATGTGTTCAGGCCTGGACTCTTATCAATCATGACAAATTTGGGGCAGATTGGACGATTTAAAATTGAATCACAACAACTTCCTGTCTTATGTTTTGGGGAAAAAACTGACCGGCACTCCACACCAAGGGTGTTCCATGACAATTCAAAAGCTTCACAATTTATGATCACAGATGTCTTTAGATGTCACCTACCACATTTGAAGTCACTTGGGTTAATTCTCTAGGAGTTTGTTAAAGCACAATGTCTGTAAGTGGTATATTCAAAATGGCTGACTTCCTGTTGGACTTAGGCCATGGCTTCAAGACCCATTTTTTTTTTAAGTGTGAGATGGTACAACTGCCTAATAAATGTTGTTCATATATGTCAAATCTAAAGTTTTGGGCTTTGACTTTGAGTTATTTTGCAGCAGCCAAACCCAAACTCATATCAGATATCAAGTTATGAACCTTCTGATGCATATGCAATGTTTTGTGAGGGAAGATGGAGTGCTCGGACCCGAAATAATCTCACACTTTCAGTGCAAGGTACTGCTGTGAAATGAATCCGTCCTACCATTTGTCTGCCAGTAATTTCATGAGGTCAGAAAACCTTTAATTACCTACCTAATATTTGAAGGCAATATAGTGGTAACTCACACCTGAATAATATATCCCATATGACATTGAGGATATAACAAACACACATCTAATCAAATTAAAGCTGATCCATGCTGATACAGTATGTAGACTGACTACCAACGCACAAATGAGGCATTGTGTTTCTAGATAAAGACCCGAGCAGAAAACTCACACTGTGGCCATGCTGGGCCTTATCACAGACATGCAAATGAGTACTAATTAGCACTAATTATGGCTCCCTGTTTTCAGAGTTATATAAAAATGTACAAGACTTTTTTCTCCCTCCCTCAGTTTTCTAAACAAGGGTGTTTAAAGATAAGTGGGACATTGTAACCGGGCGTACAGGAACATTTATCTTACAGATGAATTGCTTTGGATTATATTGAAATTGTTACATGTTTTCTGATTGAGGCCATTTAAAGATGGCAAACTATAATTGGTCGGGTACCAATGTATGGTCTGTCATGTATATTGCCCGAGTCTAAGCAAGAATTGATCGTTTTATAATCACCTAATTCAACACAGTGACATCCTATCAGACGAACATATTGTGTAGTCTCAACCTGGCATTAGGGTTATGGTGAAGAGCAACTCAGAGTACAACCAGCCCCCCCCCCCCCCCCCCCCTTTCATGCTGAAAAGCTTGAGTTGAGGTGGTTCAGCATTTGATAAGATACCACCTGGACATCTCCCTGTGGAGGTATTCTGGATACATCCAAGTGGGAGGAGACCCCCAGGGTAGACACAGAATACATTAGAAGGATTATATCCCCAGGAGGAGCTGCAGGATGTGGCTGAGGTGAGGGACACCAAGGCCACCTTTCCTAGTGTGACCTGAACCACGATTAGAGGAGGAAAAATGGATGTGTGGATTGATGAAAAATAAGCAATTAGAGGATGACTTAAAATAATTTGACAATTGAATCTGCCTTCCTGTCATCAATGGCATAATAGGAATTATAATAATATTTCAAGTTTCAGGATGTTTGAAACGTAATGGTCATCTTAAAATATGTATAAAGGCAATAAAGTGTCTCTGCCTGTTCTAAATGATCAAATGGTTAGGAAGACACACT
This sequence comes from Scomber scombrus, assembly GCF_963691925.1. Classification (NCBI taxonomy): domain Eukaryota; kingdom Metazoa; phylum Chordata; class Actinopteri; order Scombriformes; family Scombridae; genus Scomber; species Scomber scombrus. Next base: position 2,086,338 of record NC_084989.1, read on the forward strand.
TGCTGTGACAGGGAGTGGGTTGCAGTCAATTGTACTAAATGAGAAAATGGTATACACTTTCAATGTCTCCTCAAAGGCATTCATGATGTTGCACTGGGTTGTACACGCAGAAAGTGACACACGTAGTCGTGTGGAGAATGAAAGAGAAGATCTTGAGAGAAGTTCAAATCCTGCTTGCTTTCACACCTTTGCACACCTAGCCAATCACTGTGTGAAGGGGGAAGAGAGGGGTATGCTTGTCAGACTGCTGGTTTTGTAAGTTCACAAAGATGATGACACACAATAGTAATGATGTAAACCAGAGGTCACTAATAGGCAGACCACGGTCCGGATCAAGACCCAGTTCCTGTCCTATCTGGACCCAGACCTGTATCTGATGGAATATTGAGGATTGTTAAATTGTGTCTGAGTGTTTTTATTGTAATGGGAGCAGCTTCTCAAGCTATTACGGTAAAAGCGGAGGACCTCAGAAACGTACTGATCACTGTGCATAGAGAATCTTCTCAGGTGACGCTAATCAGCCAATCAAATCCATACATTCAGAGGGGACAGAGAGACTGGACTGTCAGTGAGATACACACAGAGAAAAGAGGAGAGACAGGGAGGAGACAGATAAGAGCTAAAACGAAGCACTTTATTTAAGAAGCACAATCAAAAGCTTTCTGTAATGCACTTTATTTTAAAATGCCATCTTTATCTGACATATTTATTTGAATCCCACAAGTTGAGTTTAAATACTAATACATGTTGTTGCCATATTCTAGAATTCGACTGTATTTATTAAAAGGGGACTTGTGTTGTGAATTGCTGAACCGGAGGTTAGTTTTATCATATTTGCCACATGCAGGCTGCAGTTTGCAACAACTTGAGTAACAAGAACATAGGACTCACATTTCTTGCAATTTGTGACAGACAATCATTTTTGAACCATGACGTTGGCACCATGTGTGACCTGTGGATAAACAGTGTTGTGCTCTGAGCAGGTGGTGGTGGCTGCCATAAACACAGTTTATCCTGATATCAAACTGTAGTGCCACGCTGAATTGCCGGTGACACTCCTGTGCCTCTCCTCTCATATGAAGCACACGGCGAGTCACCAAACTAACGAGCAGGTGCATGCAGGTGGAAAGAGTGTGCTTTGGGAAAAAGCCACTTGCACCCACACACACACACACACACACACAAAAACAGAGCTCCTTATGATGATAGATGAAGAGAGAAAGTAGGAGAAAATTAAACTGAATCATGCTTGCAGATTTCACTGAGACCTCAGGAATACATTTCTCTGTGTATTAACTGAATCCCTCAGTTGCTTCATTTCACTCAGAAAATTAAAAGCGTTTTTAAGTGACTTGACACAATTTTCCTTTTGGTGAGTTTAAATCTGAAAATAACTCATCGGGAAGTCATTTTCAAAATACCTTTGCAGAGAGTAGAAAAAGAGAGAGAGAAAGGAGCACTTTCATTGAGTTTGTGACTGGTTTTGGTAAAATATGACTGGTCTTGTATTTTTTATGGTGTTCCACGGAGAAATAATGAAGTAGAAAAGCCCTAATGTCCTGGTTAGAGGGCCTCCCTGTGCCTTGGCTGAGATCCATTTAACAAGACCACTCACTGCTGCGGGGTTTACTCCCACCACATCAGTACATTTATCATCCTGTACGGAGGTGTAATTATTATATTTAGGGAGCAGAGCCACTGGGACAAAGCTGTGCAGAGAGAGGTAGCACAGGTCAAATAAAGAATTACTCAGACAGAGACCTGAGAAATATCTTCGTGGAGGTGCATTTCATTTCCAAAGGAACAGACATTGATACCATTGTACAGTTTAACAGACATAGCCTGTCAGCCATTTTTTTTTACTGCTGCTCATAGAGTAGCTGACTCTTCCTCACAGCATTGTAGAACTGATGTTTTACTATTTAGAAATGATGTAAACTACCAATCCCAACTGTGGATGCTAAGATTTACTGATTTGCATTAGTGCACCAGCATAAACATTCACAATGCTATGCCCCAGTAGTTTGCATAAGTAAAACTAAATGTATTTATATATCATTATTAGTATAAGCCATATTTAGAAATGTTACCAATTGCTTGATATTTAGATTGATTCCACCTCTCTTAACTCTTACATACTGTTTATATTCTACACCCTCACAGTCATGTTTGACCCAGTCTAAGAATCTCCTCATTAAAAGTGTCTATACTAAATGTTGAAGCACAGATGTGTTTAGAAAGCATCAATAGTGGATCTGACTGATCAATAAATGTGATTAAACCTTGATTCATGTTTCAGAGAGCAGAGAGAGTGTATTTTTAAGGTTTTACACCACTAAACATCTACTATCACACAATATCATGTCCTATTTTACCTCAGACATGAAAATATAACATAGCAATAATGATGTAAATGTATGTTATAACTTTATGGAAGTGTGGGGTTTATTGTATAACCATTAGAGCCATCAGTCTTCACTGCTACATCATAAAAAGAAATCCTCATAACTACTATCTTATTAAAACTATTAACTATTCATTTAATTAAAACATATGTAAATAGATACGGCTCAAATTTGACCCAGAACAGCCTAAATGGACAAAAACGTGTAGCACCTTTACAAAAGTATATTTTTAGTATCTTTTAGTTACATTTTATTTATTTATTTTTTTTGTGCATTTTGGGCTGCTTTAAGAAAAGTCATCAAATTTCAGACTAAAATACATTTGAGGAGTTTTTAGAGCGGTCAAATATCAAAATGGGTCAAATTGAACCCAAACAGTATATACGGGTTAGTGTTTCCTCAAATGAGCTCAGCTAAATTCCAGATGAAACTTGCACTCTAGAATTATTGTTCTTTATGTCAGACTAAATGGATTATTAAAACATTTTGACAGTAATAGTTTTGGGTCACAGAGCATATGCATGTAAACTGCAGAGAGAGAAAACTACATTATAAAAAAAACTTGTGAAAAGGCCTTTTTGTGAAAGGTCCAAGTGTTTTATTAGAGGTCAAAAAGAAACAAGCAATAAGATGATATTTAAACTTAGTATATGGCTGGACTGTGTATGGACAATGTGTGAAACTGTAGCCAGTGTGTTACAGGGATAGTCAGTGGTTATTATGTGACTATCTGGATGTTATTAAAATGTTCTGTAGTGGTCCTAGAATAATGTGTTGTTAAAATGTATTGATGTACTGTATGTACTGTACTGTTAAGGAAAAGAGAACAAATTCCCCTTCATATCTTAAGTTCCCACTGTCTCTCTTTTTTCTAGTTTTTTTAAATCAATCATTATTATTTACTATTTGTTTCCATACTTATGTACCTATGTATCTATCTTGTGTTATGTTTTATTCATCCGTTCATTCCATCCATATCTGAATGATGGAGCCACCTTGGACTGGGCCCCATGGGCTTGGGGAATTGGACTAGTTTGGAAGACTTTGGAATCAGAGTACCTGATACAGCTAACTTCCTCAGACCCCTCCTGTAGGAGTTGAGACTGCTCTAAAGGGGTTAGGGTTAAGGGTTAGGGTGACCTCCAAAATAAAATCCACCCACACCTACACCCAAACACACACACACACACTACCTACACGCATGCTTTCTACAATAAGAAAAATCTCCCTTTTCTTGTCCTTTGTTATATGTGTCTCCGTGATGGTTTTATTTTACACTATAAACAATAAGAAAAACATTCAAAAGATGATATGATGACATGATTGAGAAAAGTGTGTTATATCAGTTGAATCCACACCAACTTCAACCTGAGTTCAACATCTCTGTTCACAGAAGCAGCTGTCTATCAGCAGCAGCTCCTGACCACCAGCTGGCTAACCTGCATTCACCAGTCTGACTGACAGCAGAGATTGACAGTGTTGGTATTTATTGATACATTGAATTTTTTTTTTTTTTTTTTTATGTCCCTGTCTACCATAGTAAGTGAGGAGAATCAGCCTGCAGTGAAACAGACAAGCTCACAGACAGATCGGGAGCTTTGATAAATCAATGAAGATATTGTTAATATATTCAAAACACATATACAGCAGGATATTAGTGTGATTTAAACAGCTGTCTGTGGAATTAGGCCTCACTTAATGTGGCAGAAACAGACGAGGAGCATAAAAAAATGTGACAGCTCTCCACAAGAAGCTCAGAGTCAGTGTGGATTGATACATTTAATAACATGGAAGTGCTTCTGTTCCATGAGGCATGCGAGTGACTGCAATGAGCCCCTGAGGACGTAGGCTAATAGAAAACTGTTTGCACCTATTCACTTTGTATAGCAATGGCCAATGGTGAAACACCAACACTCAGCCAGACGACCAATGGTGTGACTTCATCAATCATCTACTCAGCTACTCAGTTGGTCACGGAATACTGCTGTTTGTAGGGTCGGCCCCATATGTTACAGTAAAGCCAAAAAATTGCATTTCTTTTTGTTAAAGCTGCAGTCGGTAACTTTGAGGAGAGAGAGGACTTAGTATCAAATTTGAAGAAGTACAACTTTCAGATCCCTCCCCCTCCCTCTCTGCTGCACTCCTGCCCTGCCTCCAAAGTCCCTCCCCCAGAGGCGGCTGACGTGCGCACGACGGCACGCGACCGTGGATGTGCACGCGACCTGCACGCGACTAAAGAGGCCAGGTAAACAACATGGTAACGGAGGTATCATTAGTTTTGTCCTCGCTGATGGTTGTTGCTGCGCCATTACTTTCTCTACGCTCCTGAAGCCGCTCTCGGAGATATGAGCTTGACGGAGTTGAGGAGGAAGGGGGAGGGGGGTGCGTGCGTGAGCAGTGATTGACAGCTGTCAGACACTCCATCAGACACCATCCTGGCTCTGATTGGTTCTTTTTGTCCGTCGCGGTGGATTCTGGCAATTTGCAGTAGGAGCAGTAGAAGGGGCCTGTTTTTATTTTTATTTTTTTTATTTATTTATTTTTTACAGATTACTAGTAGCAAATATGATAAAAAATTACTTTTATAAGACTTACCAACTGCAGCTTTAAATGAAATCAAACTGTTGGTGCTGTATTGAATTGCATGCATCATTCTTTTGCATTGCATTGAATCAAATTGTGTTGAATCACTCTGCATCACAACAGGGGTGAATTGTATCACATCATATTTATAAGAATGAGGCTGTTCTTTGCACACTTGTATATAGTATAAGGAGTTTTTGCATATTGTAGATTTATATAATTACATATTGTTTATTGTATATAGTATTTTATTTTATTTTTTTGTTTATTTTTTAATTTTTTTAAGGCAAAGGCTATTTGCACCCCTGGTGCAAATATCAATGAATGCTATTTGCACCACAGTACAATTAGAAGTGTATGCTATTTGTACCCTGGTATATATAGCAAAGTGTTCTATTTGCACCCGTCTTGGTGCAAATATCAATGTATGCTATTTATACCCCAGTAGCCTAGGCTACAGGAGTGCATGCTGTCGGAGGGGAGCGTCTGGAGATGTGCGGAAGACTCCCGTATCCCACCGGGACAGCGGGATAAATATACGTCGCTGTTCTCTTCATATAATAATTTCTGTCCGGTGAGAGCTATCACTTCTCGGCGTGAGAAATGTCAGGTGTGGCGTGTTAGCGTGAGAGCAGCTTGAAATACGTGTCTCACGGCCTGAGACTTCAGAGGTCTGAAATGTATGTGGTAACCATGGCAACCATAGATCTGTCAAATTTTGATTTCCATCATATAACAAACTGAAGGTTGTAAATTCATACATTTTCGGGTTGTATGCATTTACTTAACAAGTGAAAATGTAGCAAAGTTTTTCCGCTGAAAACATTATCAACATATAACTGCTGCTGCAAAGACTCGAACCAGAGTCTACTGCACTAATGACAGACACGATGCCCGTTACGCCACCGCTCCGGACCCTACAAAGTAATGTGACAGCTGGATATGTTTGCTAATACAGAAGATAGATATTTGCGACAAATAATTTCTGACTGATAAACTGACGCTTGTATGCATTCACTGAGGAAAGATTATGAAAATATAATACAACTTTCCCGCCAGAAATGTCTTTAGAACAAACATTAGAGATGAAACCTTTCTAAATTCGCCCTTTTCTGTTGGCGTGGAAGATGAATGTCCGCCATGTTTGTTGTACGTCTAGGGTGCAAATAGCTCAGCTGTGTGGCCGAGGCTATTTGTACCAGGGGTGCAAATAGACAATCCGTTTTTTTTAATCACTTCACCATTATGCGGCTACTGTTGTGTCAATTTTGAATTTCCCCCCAAGGGGATCAATAAAGTTTACCTTACCTTCATATCTGTAGTGTATCAGATTGTTGGCAGTACATTGAGATGTGTATCACATTAGCCTCAATGATGGAGATGCACATCCATAATCCCAACTACATCAAGTATGATTTGAGCAGTCAGCAATTCAATTTATTAGACATGGTTTGTACCATCTGATCAACAGAATGCATTTATAGCATTGGCTTTACCAAATCTACAGCTGACATTGTGACATCTCTGTCCTGCAGAGAGGTCATCTGGAGGGGGTCCCAGGTGTAGGACTGACAGTGGAGACCGGGGGCTTTGTTTTCATGTCTGCACAGGCCACAAAGTGCAGTGTCTCACTGGTGAACTGCTATTTGAACTCATGGTTCACGGATTCACAGTTGAGGGAGAGGCACAGTGTGGTGATGCCAATCCAGTAGTGCACTGCAGTCTACGTACCAAGAGACAGGACGTCTTGCACTGTCCACAGCTTGCATGCTTAGAGCAGGTCAAAAGTTCCTGTTCCATCTGTTGTGTCTATAAGTATGATGCTGCACATCGTCAAGACACAATTATGCCGGATACATTTTGTGCAACTAACACCAGAGAGTTACAATATAACCAGAGGAACATCTATGCTCATCTGCACATGTCATCTACAACTTGTCGTTAATGATGAATTACTCTGTGCTGTTTCTAATGTAAATCAACAGATCTGGTCAAATCATCAGCTGAACCTCTTGATTGTGGGGAGCTGCTGGTAGATATTAGAATGACCTCCACACATTTACATTTTCACATCATTTACGAGACCGTCAATTCTTTTTTAAATACACATAAATGACAAACAGCGACATTATGAACTGAATTTATTTCTAGTCTTTGTAAGACTATAAAAAATAGGAGCATATTTGTTTTTAACAGGCTGTAATATTAATGATGTCAAACAGCATAGTAATGCAGAATAGTTTGGATTCTAAATATAATGTTGCTCACAATGACTGCATATCAGAAAATAAAATGATAAAATAAAATACAGGCGTAAACAAGATAACATCAATAGAATAAAGTGAGGGGATGAACAGTATTGATGTCTGCATTCATTACTTATTTGTACTGTGATGTCTCCATTGTTTTACTGTTTTTACTTTATTATTGGTACATTGTTTACATACAAGTAAAATATACAGCTACAGGTAAGGTAAAAATTGTTTGAAGCATTGTCTACAATTTGAGTCAGTTTAACTTTTACAGTGAGATTTCAGTTGTTCATAATCAATAAGTTAAAAATATTTTTTACAGTGTGTTCATGTTGTTCTTGAATACATTTGATATATTTTTTTTATCACTTTACTTAAATCAAACAATGACCACATATGAATTATAACCACCTTGTAATGTATTATATCTGCCTTTCATTGCTTCACTTAACCCTCCTGTTGTCCTCGAGTCAAGGAAGGACGGAGGAAAGAAGGAAGGTAGGAGGGAGGGAGGGAGGAAAGAAGGAGGGAGGGAGGGAGGGAGAAAGGAAAAGAGGAAAGGAGGAAGGAAGAAAAGAAGGACAGAGGAAAGAAGGAAGGGAGGAAGGTAGGGGGAGGAAAGAAAGAGAAGGAGGGAGAAAGGAAAGGAAGGAAGGAGGGAAGGAAAGAAAGCTCTCTCTCTCTCCTATTCTTCCTCTCTCTCCCCTCTACCCCAACCGGTCGAGGCAGATGGCCGCCCACTTTGAGCCTGGTTCTGCCTGAGGTTTCTTCCTGTTAAAAGGGAGTTTTTTCTTGCCATTGTCGCTAAATGCTTGCTCATGTGGGAATGTTGGGTCTCTTTATAAATTAAAACTTGAAGAGTACGGTTTAGAACCTGCTCTATGTGTAAAGTGCCTTGAGATAACTTTGTTGTGATTTGGCGCTATACAAATAAAGATTGATTGAGATTGATTGATTGAAAGAGGGAAGGAGGACGGAAGGGAGGGAGGAAAGAAGGAACAGTCAAAACAGACGGGGTCAATTTGACAAGGGAGGACGACACAAAGGTTAAAGCACCCAATTAGATGACATTAACAGGGATTATAATACTTTATAAAATGATTATAATGCATTACCATTATGAGAATTATAATACACTATGATAATTGCACACACAAAATGTCAGTGAGTGATCAACAATTATGAAGTATTATCATATCTTATAAGTTGTTATGATTATTGTCATATAGCAGAGGCTTTCAAAGTGGGAGGTGGGCCTCAGCAGGTGGGCACCAAACAGTTTCAGGGGAGGTTCAGTGAATGGAAGTGAAAAATATAACATTAGGTATTACAGTAGTTATCAAAGGAAATCACATAGAATAGCCTAAATGTGTGATTGAATAAAACTGGGGGGTCGGGGGGGTGACAGTCTTAGAATATGAGAACCCCCTATCATAAAGCATTATGAATATCTATTAGTGCTTATATTGATAATTATGCAATACAATAAGCAAATTACAACTCATGATAAGTGTTTATAATGCATTATGGACATGGGAATCATAGAAAGTGTTACTATTTGGTGCATTTCCTGCACAAGCTAATGCATATGAGGCAGATAAGTCATGAAGTGATGCATGTGCCCCTCTATTTGTTACAATAGACACAGTGACACAGTCAGCTATTGGAACCAAGCTGTGCAGTACAGTACAAAAACATCACTCAAGGACAGCGGAGAAAAGAGAGTGAAGAACAAATTCAGAATGATCCAAAGAACACATTGTACTGAGAAAAAAATGCTGCCAACAAAGCTGCTGAAATTTTTGCACAGAATGTTGTTGTTTCTGTGTGTTTGTACAGTTGACTTAATGTATATGGGTCAATGACGTATAAGGATTTATTTAAAAATAATAAATATGGGAATATCTATTGCAGTAATTCAAACATTAAGAAAGATTGAGTACACATAAATACATATTAAAATAGTAAATTAGGTGTTTTATGTGTTTTTCCATCTCGATGAATTAGAACTGACCTTAAAAAAGTCATGTGGTGCGACCATGATCTATCTTAAAATAAATGAATTTAAGTGTTTCGAAACAAATTATTTGCATGTCCTTTAAGTTTTTGTAAATAATAATCTCATATTTATGTTCTATTATGTCACAGTTGCCTTCTTAAATGTATGTAAGACTTATTTTTCCTCTAAATTGCTTAAAAATGATTGAAAAAATTTAAAAATACAATTCAGTTATGCATTCTGTATCAGTGATTAATATTAAAAGTGATATTTTACTCTGAATTTAATACAGTTATTGGTTTTATTGGTCGCACCACATGATGTTTTGTCACTTTAAATAACAGAAAAATTACTAATAACTTGGGGTTTTTGAAAAGTTAAAGTGAGTACATATAAAGGAAAGGTACTACATATATATGGTATTTTTTAAAATCAATTTAAACCTTTTTCTAACTGAAAAAAATGCAGTTAGACTGAACATGTCATAGTCACGTCATTGACCCGTATATCAGTGTTATTACAACACAGGTTTGCTTTTGAGCTCCTACAAATGGGAATACCATTTGTATTAGTATTTATGAAAGACATTCCAGTGCTAACACATATTTTCAATGTGTCATACCTACTAATGACACTTTCTTTTTTTTCCCCCTCCCTCATATTGGCTTATGCTTAGCAAAAAAACAAATAACAAAAGGCACATTTAAATTTCATCTCTCGGCCAGGATTTGTTTTTTTCTGCTTTTTCTTGAAAATAGACGTGTGACTCTGTAGTCGAGAGCCAATTGATTTTTCTCTTGGCTGTCTGCTGTTAATTAGCATCAGCAATATAATGCCTGTTATATCTTCCATTTGCTTTAGCGGCGAGAGTGCTACTTTTGTCAGACTGGAGACATGAAAGAGCTGTGGTTTTTTCAGATCAGGCTGCTAGCCTGTTCCCTCTCTCCTGCCACCTTCTCATACACTCTTAATGGAAGCAGGACAAAGAGCTGGGTGCGCCGTTTCCTTGTAAATTAGCAGCCTTTGGATGTGTCTCATTTGAACACAAAAAGCATGAGGTGCCATGAACTGAGGCTGACTACCATGTGTGTGTGTATGTGTGTGTGAAGCATAAGCAGCTTTGCCTGCCTCATACCTCCAGGGGGGGGGGGGGGGGGGGTTTCTCTTTCCATGGAGCATGTCTATCACATCCAGAAAAGCATTCCAGTCCAATTCCATTACAAGCCAGCGGCACTGTCCGATGCAGAGGCAAACCAATGTGTCATTGTTCAACATCATTGTATCCCAGTCAAATGAACTGTGACACCTTTCTGTAATTACTGTAAAGAAATGACACCGTGCTGGAATGGAAGTGGCATTTCCTCATTGGTGCTGTTGCTTCCTGTCCTAATTTTTGCATCTTGTTTTGCTCCCTCCACTGGCTTCCACCTATCCTTCCTTCGGTGTCAAAAAGCAAGTGTATGTGAGCGTGTGTTGAGCAGAGTGAATGGAAACAGTTTGCTTTATGGAGACAGCAAATGTTGTTGTATGTGAATATGCAATGACAATAAAAGCATTTATTCATTCATTTATTCAACTCACCTGACAGTCAGTGATTTTCTTAAATATGAGCAGGTTTTTTTTAAATACAAATGAATAAAGGTTGGATAGAATAAACACAGAGGGTAGGGGGCTACCTGTACTATAATGACTCACAAGTTAAATCTATTGTTTCAATATGTTGTTGGTGTACACTGCTGCCCCACATTGCAACACAAATGTATGAGCTGCTTACAGTTGGAAAAATGGACCATGGTCATGTCAGTCCCATGATCACATGATAACAACCCAGAGTCAATCAATGCTGTCACCGGCCCCAAACCATGGACCCTATAGACACCCGTTATAAAAAATATATACTGTAGAATACCAAACGTTAACGGTAAATGGACTGTACTTACACTACATGTCACATTCACTCCTTCACACACTGATGACATGGGCTACCATGCAGGGTGCCAACCTGCTCATCAGATGGAGACTAACATTCACACACATTCATACACCACTGGTGCAGCCATCAGGAGCAATTTGGTCACGTCAACATGTGACCTGGAGGAGCTGGGAATGACCCGCTGATCTTCCGATTAGTGGAAGACCGCTCTACCTCCTGAGCCAGAGCCACCCCATATATATGCTATATAAATGTTTGTGTAGCTCCACCTCCACTCTTTGTATTGAGAGATCTTACACCATGAATGCTTATGATATGTCAAACTTTGAGGAATTACTCATCTGTGTTGTCATCATGATGTAAAGTCTTCGGGCTAAGACAGAGCCAGAGAGAGTGACACATCTGCAATGGGCCACACAACAAGGACGCAAACCTGAAATAGAGAAAACTTGTGAGCAATTTGTATTAGAATGAAAGAGAACCATCTTTGAGCCAAGGTATGCTTGATTTACAAATCCAGCAGACACATAGTAACATTAGCATTCATTTGGAGTATCTGTTAAATATAATGTCAGTATTCACTCTCCTTTTTAGCTCTGGTTTGGTCTCCACCATCTCCTGAAGGAAATGTGTGTTTTTTTAGCTGCTAAATGCTCCACTCTGTTCACCAGCTAGTATCTAACTGTGTCTGCCTGCTGTTTGGAGATGGATAGATGTATAGTGGATGATGAGCGCAGTGAGATTGAAGCAAATCAGTTCAGTTGTGAGCTGTAAAACCAGAACTATTAACTGAAAGAGACTAAAACACTGATTAAACCTGAACCACATCGATAGCAGATCAGAAATTGAGCTGTTTCTAAATGCACATAACGGTGTGTTTTGAGCTTATCTGTGATCTGTAAATAAAGGCTAGTCTCACCAGTTCTAATGCATAGTGAAACATTAGTTTTGTCATTACTCTGTGCACACTGTGGGGGAAAAACCAGCATCCTCTCACCCTCAAAAATCAACTTCCAGGGATTGAGAAGAACCGATTTGTCCCTGGACACCGACACAATGTAGACATTTTACACTCCTTTTTCTGCGGTATGGCTGCATATCAGTGCTGCCGAGCATGTTTTGCACACGGCAGAGTGCCACCTCTCAATTACAGTAAAAGGGGAAATGACAGGATGAACCGTGAAGACACTGCGCTATTCATTTCTGCAGATTACTCTTCAATATCAGCCGACAGATTAGCCGAAAGAGGCCTGCACAAATAGTCCCAATTGTGGCTGTCTGCACTGCGAAATGCGTGGTCATTACCTCCGAGGCATGAAAATGGAGGGGTGTGTGTGTGTGTGTGTGTGTGTGTATGCGCACCTTGACAAGACTCCAAGAATTTGTAACCCAGAGACACTTTGCCCACATGAGAGTTTGTGCGAGTGTGTGATTGTGAGGACATGAAATGGCCTTAAATTGTCCTCCCGGCCATCAGGCACTGCAGTCATGGTTTCCAGGTGATGTCCGGTTATCTCCATGGAGACGTGTCGTTAAGGGAAGTCGTTAGGTTCCTGTTAACCAAGGTCTCTCTGTGGAGATAACGAGATTCAGGCTGACATGACAGCCTGGATTGGTCTAATGTAGTGTTTCTCATCTGGCAGGGTTGAGACCCAAAGAGGGTTGAGAGAAGCTTTCAGAGGGTCACAGAAAACAACCAACATAAGGTTCACAGTATACTCCAGGGTCCGTTCGATTTTCAGCTCACACTAAAAATCCTACATTCAGCAGAGTACAAAAATATTCTGCACAGTTTTTTTTTACTTGAAATAGCCTCTTAAAAATGTAAAAAGTAGCAACTTTCACATGACTGAATGGCTTTAATAAGACGACATGGCACAGATTCAAAAGCACGAGTTCAGAGGACATGTTCAATGAAAATCATTCACTCTGAATAAAGTTCTTTGGTTCAAGCACTTAATTTACTCTGCCACTCATGAGTCACAATGCCAGGACAGCTGAATGGACTAATCATAGTCTTGTGGTAGCAATGAACAGTTGGAACATTTGTGCAGTTTCCTTCAAAAACTGAACCTCAGTTTACTGCAGATCTGACTGTGACTAAGTTGGCAGTGAAGATAGAAACAACCAGACAGATCTCTGGCCTGCTACGCACTCACAGCTAATTAATTAAGATCTAACATTAAAAGTAAGAAGACTTTAGGTTTTAGGAATGTTGTATGTTCACACTGGAAATGTGACAAAATGAAGTTTACTCAAACCAGGTGGCATCCACACTAAAAAGCAGTTAATTGTGACTGCGATGCTGATGTCAGCTATTCTCCCACAATGCAGGGCACAAAGTAAAGTAAAAGCTACTAATAGCTGGGCTTTTTTTTTTTTTTTTTTTTTGGTTAAAGTAGATGTTTGGTAAACAGCTCCAGGAACAGCTCAAGAAAAAAAAAAAAAAAAAAAGTGAACTTTTGAGAAAAACATGTTACTGTCCTTTTGTTAGGTTTAACTGATGGTGGCATTCTAATGTCACAGTGTCATTGTCTTTGCACAACATGCAGTTCATTCTGATAGAGACATAGATGTCCACAGTAATCCATCAACTATTTATTGATATTTCAGACCTGATTATCGTGTTGGATTCCTTGTGCCACGGTGCTCACATGGTTATATTGACAGTTTTGCAAAACCCCAGATTATATTAAGGATAACCTCATTGGAGAGAAACACACTCACACACACACACACACACACACACACACACACACACACACACACACACACACACACATATATAATATATACGCATATTTACTCATTACTATCATTTTATTATGATTATTATTAGTAGTAGTATTTTGTTGATTATCCATACTTTAGCCTTTATAGTTTGTAGCATTTAGCTTACCTCAACTTAGTGCAGGTGCTCTGTATTTTTCCACATCTTGCACTCAACAATAATTCAATTTTTTAACTAAAATGTGTCATTACATTACATTACATTACATTACATTAGTTAACCTTTGTGTTTGTTTTTGTGGAATGCATACCTATAACAATACATTTGTTTTTATTCTTCCATACTCTCCTCACTCCCCTTTCTTTGTCATTTTCTAGCTCAGTATCAAGGCTTGTTACAGACTTGTGAACCTACAGATTGGGAGATGTCCTCTTTTAACTTTATCACATGGCGTGCATACACGTGCGCAACTTTCTTATCAAAATGATTATCAAAAATTGAATTGCAATAGATCACTGAATTATACGTGGCACCTATTCAGAATTTGAAGCCCCTCCAGTGATATGACAAAATGACGTGTACACAGCTACACCCCCACATCATAGATCTGCCTCAGGGACATGATACAAATAACGTGTGCTACAGAACTGATCCTTAAAGATCCTACAAGAGTGGCTTTAATATTATCCACGTCAAAAAAAAATACTGAAAAATAAGTAATAATAGGCGCAGTGACAATAGAGGTATCACTTGCCAACCTAACCTTAACCTTCAAATGTCCAACGTCCAGCTTTTAGTTTAAAGGGAAGAAAAAAACCACCAAAAACAGCAACAACAAGACAACCCCCCCCCCCCCCCCCCCCCCCAAAAAAAAAAAAACCCAAAAAAAACAACAAAAAACAAAGTAAATAAATAAGTAAATAATAATCATTTTTTAAACTATAAATGCAATGAAATTGAGAGGAGAAAATGCAGAGTCAGTCTGCAGAGGAAGCCATGTCTTTAGAGGGAATCATACCATGTAGCATCCAGCAGATAGATGCTTTCAATAGCTTCTTTTTTCTTCCATGATTCTCTTCTCCCCCCCCGGGGGAGAAAGGATGATACAAGCCCATCCGCCCACCCCCACTATCCCACCCCTGTGCAAACCCCTTCATACATCATAGTCATTTTTATTTATGTCATTACTTAAAACCAGCCGGTGATATTAAGAAGCAGAGCCTGTGTAACCTCTTGAGAGTGGGAATTAGAGAGAGGGGGAGGAAGGAATGGATGGAGGAGAGACATAAGGAGAAAACAGGACCTTTAATCCAGTCGGGGCTTCCAGCAAATACCTGTCTCTGTGATGTTTTTATTGTTTTAATAACGCCAGCATAGCAGCAGATTTGTCCTGATCTTGTAAAATTATAAATATTGATTTTTGTGATGGGAGAGAGGGTGGAGATGGGAAGGGGAAAGCCATCTCTCTCAGAAAGCCACGATAACAGATCCTGGTTTATAATGCACTGAGCTGTCATGCTGATGGAAGTGAGGATCAGTGTTGATACTGAATTTTCTACTCAGCCTCTGAGGAGAAAGAAGCTATCAAGCTTTCTCTAGACTCTGTTTAACCCTCAGAGTCCCACGGGGGCGGCTGTGCCCTCGGCTGACATTATTGTCTTTCAGAGGGTGTAGTGGGCTGGTTTTAAAGCTGGAGTGAAGATGGTATCATATGAAACTAGATGACCTGAGGCATCCATTGGTACCAACCATGTCATGCTAGCTTGTCAGGAAGGGGGGGGGGGTAAATAACGCTCCAAAGGTAGGCTAAGTTTTTTGGTGAGGGGAAAACGGTCATGGCCATTTTCTACAGGGTCTCTTGAACTTTCACCCTATGATATCTAAATAAAAATGGCTTCTGTGTGTAGACCACAAGTCTCCTCTTTACAGACATACCCACCTTATGCTAATTCCATGCAGATTTTGGTGAAAATCATGCAGTGTTTTTGCATAGAGTACAAATGTGTTATTTTCGCCTATTCTAAAAATTGTGTATTTGAATATTTCTGCATACTGGGGTCACTACACAGAGTTGGAATTGTATCATTTGGGTATGACTGGGAAGCTCATACTATTGTGAATTCAGTGAGACCAATTGTATTTAGTTTGATGATTGTAGTCCCCATAGTAACAACTTCATTGTAGTGAGACCTTTTTTGAAACTTGACCTTACTGTATAAAATAATCTAGTGTGGCCTCTAGGATTAATCACAACCTTTTGAAACTTTACAATCACAAACTAGAGACCAGAGACATTCGGATGATGTCTGTCCTTTCTGGGTTTAGTAAAAAATGAGGTGGTTTATGAGCAATTTCCAGATCAGAAGTGCTCATCATCCATACACCAGGGAGGTTCCATCAGTGCAACCAATCACATCTTGAGAAATATAAGGCTTTTCATTGATCAGTGTCTTTGTGTCTAATGTTAAATACTCTAATTTAAAATAGAGATCACTACATTAACATGCAATAAATGTTTTGGTGCAGGGACTGCTCTGACAGCCTGGTAGTCTAATCAATGGTATGGAGAAAACTTCCTCTTGCAACAAAGGACAATGCATTGATGTATTCTGAGATGAGGTTTTATCTATCCATCCATTCTTTCATCATCCATCCATCCATACATACATCCATTCATCCATCTTCTAAAGGGTCGTAGGGGGAGCTGGAGCTGATCTCAGCTGACATTGAGCGAGAGGCGTGGTACAACCTGGACAGGGCGCGAGTCAATCACAGTGCTGACTGTATACAGAGACTGATCATTTGCACTCACATTCATATCTAAAGGCAATTTAGAGTTGCCAATAACCCTAACCCTATGGGGAAAACATGCAAACTCCACACAGAAAGGTCCCAGCCAGCTAGAAGGTTAGGAAAAAGATCATTGATAGAACCAGTGCATTAAAGCAGTAATGTGAGTAAAGATACTCATCAGGCAAGAAATTAATATCCAAGTAATTTATATATATTGTAAATCTGTGCAAATTAATTGGCTTTGATATTGATTGGGTCAATAAGGAAATCAAACATCATGTCCAACAGCTGCTTTAGGCTCTGACAGCAAAGCAGGTTAGGTTCAGAGTTACCACAGTAATTGACACAGAGTTAGTCATCTCTGTTTCAGGAACAACCCAGAACCTCAACCAAGTGTCATCAAACTCAGAATTTTCACTAAGTCTGCCTTCTGGAATTGACCCCTTGAGTCTTTGTTGGTTGCCTAGCAGCAACAAAACTCCAGGAAGTCACTGTCCCTGGGACATAAACCATGTAAAACCACAACTTGCTAGGTTTACACTTCTAATTGTTCATAGGTTAAACAAATTATAAATCATGTGTAAATGAGGTGCTGGTAGGCAAATGTTGTTACCTGCAGCCAGTGCCAGGCTAGCTTTCCCCCTGGATCCAGTCTTTATGCTAAGCTAACTGGCTGCTGGCTAATAAGGGGAGTCCTTCATTAGAGAGACTGGGATTATTTCTACATATTTGTATCTCATTATTTAACACACTAAAGCCGTGTTTAATTGTAGCATCTGACACTGTAACATATGACTGAAAAAAAGGAAAAGCATAATAGGCCCTTTTAAAATAAAGTACTTGTCAGATCATCGAACAGTGCCCGAAACCTCTTTCCAACGACTTATCTGACAATCCAACACTTCATATGTGAAGAGGTGTGACAGTGGGGAGGGTTTGAACTTTTCTCAAGTTATCTTTTTTATTTGTCTTCAAGAAGAAAATGTCTGAAAATGTGCCCTGTTATCCATTGGACAATTCATCATGTCGAGACTACAAAGACACGCAAAACTCACATAGGTCTTGGAGAGAATTCAGAGAGGCAGTGAGATGTAGCCAAGAGGAGGATATGATGGCAGGTTATTCCTCCCACCTTCGAGTGTGTCCATTTGGAACTTATATAATATTTTACGCACAACACATTGTGCAAACTAGTTCCTTTCAATACTGAGACTATGAAAGGGAAACTGTTAGGTTGGTTGAAACATTCAAATCCTTTCTACCACATTTCATTTTTTATATAAGGATTTGTTTAAAAAATATAGCAAGTAAATGTTTATCTATAACTCATATACAAACATGCAAAATAAATATTGTTTCTCATTTGCAGGTGGTCAAATACCACTCCTTTGTCATGCCACTCAGTGTCTGATACTGACATATAAGGTGATGTATAGCAAGTGAGGTAGAGTGAGGTAGAGAGTAAATGAAGGGAGGGAGCGCTGCCAGTAAGAAAGCCGGTGAATCAGATCAATAAAATGTTATTTTCTGATTGTTTCACAGCGGTTACGTTCAACAGCACTAATAAACTTCCCCACACACCTACAGTCAACCTTGCAGCCTCAAACCTCTGAATCTGAAACACCTGCATGTTGTCTAAAAGCACACAGCAGCGACATTATGCTGGTTTTGATTGGTTCAATGTAAAAAAGCAAAGTCTTTTTTATGGCTATGATGACTAGATCTGTATAAAAGAGCCATATGTCTCACCTCTGGCAGTGCAGAGCCCTCAGTATGTGCTGCTCACACAGAGACAGTGAACCAGGTGAAAACTGGAGGTGACAGCTATACACTCGTTATGTTACTGTAAGTGTAATAAAAGCCACCATAGTAAAAAAAACAATAAAAGTCATTTAATTAAATCCACCCAAAAAAACGAGTGGTTACTTGATTTTCGTTTTAAAATGCAAAAGATTAAATTGAAATGCAAGCAGTTTTTTTTTTCCTGGTCAAAAAGGGATGAGCAGAAATTTTCTTTTCATATTTAGAATAATAAAATATAAAATCACTGGAAAATAGAAACAAAAAGTTACCAGTTTTCTTATATTCTGAGACTGGATGTTGTCATCAAGGCAAAAGGACAATAAAGATCAATTTAAAAAAAAAAAATCCTGTCCGTGTCACCGCAATGTTCTGACGGACCGTTTGAGTTTTTATTATAATGTTAATAACTATTTTCTGAAGCCCATAAGGTGCTAAAATAAAATACAATAATTTCTGAACATTTATACCACCAACCCCCATTGTGGTTATACAGACTGCAGTATGCCTTATTATTGCCTGTAAGCTTTTCCATTTCATTCAGAAAAGAGCAGCAATGGTTAGTGGGTGAAATATAATCTTGTTCAGAAGGAGAACAATTTTCCATTTTTTCCATTGGGTTTACATTGGAGTTAGTTGAAGGCCTGGTGCATCTCATACAGATGTTAAAGTGTTGGTAATAACCTGGGGATGTTTTTTTTTTATAATTTACTGATCTATGGGTAAAACTTTAAAAAAAATGTTTGATACCATCCGAGTTTAGTAACAATCACCACAGAACATATGAGGAAATAAGACATTATTGCATTCCTGTGTAAAATCCAGTTAAAATGTTTAGTTAAATCAAGGGACCACAAGCTTAATAAATACACATTTGATCAAACTGCATCATATCCATTTTCCTGACAGTTTAGGAAACTGGTTGCATACATATGCACTCACATCTAAGATTTGTGCAAACCTAGCCAACATCCTTTTGCTCTGACTGCAGGAGGAAGTCTTCCCTCTATGTCCAAAGGCATATTGACATAACCTGCTGTACAGAGGAAACCATGCAAAACGCACTAGACCTGTTTTGCCTTTGCTGTGCTGCCTTTCATTGGTTTCTGTTGCTGTCCTGCCCTATCCTCTGCTTAGATGGAGGATGATGTTTGGCTAACTTGACCTGTTGTCTCACAAGCCATGGCTACTCATAAGCGCCCAAATATTGAAACAGCAGGATGTAATCCTAGATTTGGAATGGGATACATTTAGTTAAATGTTTGCCCAGCCACAAATCGTGTAGGGCGCTGCCAGGTGGCACTGAGACAGATGATACCAGTGGGCTGGAACATCGCGAGAGAGGGAGTGTTGTGGGGCATTTGGATAAGAGGGCTGGGTAGACACAGTGAGAGGAATGAGGCAATGGCTGTTGAAAAGAGTCATTCATGGAAGGACGGATCAGTGAGCAGGCCAAGCAGAGCCATGGAGAGATTGCTGGAGCTGCTTTCAGGGCCAGACGATTTCTGGCTGGGCCCATATGTGCTCTCACGGGGCTCCAAAAGCCTTCAGGCTGCATCCCAAAAAGCCCTCAAACTCATCCCCAAGCACCTCCCACTGTGAGAAGAACGAGTGGTTCAGCCACCTGCGCCACGCACACCCAGGCTGATGCCAAAATGCCACTCTAGAGTCAACCATTCATACTGGTAAACCATCATGTCTTACAATATGGATGTAGATTCATGTGAATTTTGACTGTGAAGAACTAACAAGTCTTGTGTTTACCATTTAAATATTTAAATATTTGAGATAGTTTCCACGTCACATTAAACACAATCAAACTGCTTGTCCAGATGCACTCTCCATTGGCTACACAATAGATGGGCTCATTTGGGCTCTTTTCCATTCGGTCAATCCTAAGTGTTAAATGTTTTGCCAAAACTGATTTGCCAAAGACAGCATCACTCCTAACAAATTGGATATAACAACAACCTCATGTCAAAAAAGCATTTGTGGAAAAAGGACAGTACTGAAATAGTTAGAGGGATAATTATAGTTTATGACATTTTGAGTCTTGTTTTTGCAGTTTAGGCGTTAATTGCAAATCTGTAATGGTAATACTGTACTCTATGAACCAAGTGCTGATCTGGGAACATGGCAACACTGCTACAATAAAGTCCAATAAGGCATTAAATGATTAGACAGGATGAAAGAAGCCAAATTATCTAAAAGCACTTTACATGTTTTTTAGCATTGCTGCCATGTTCTTAGATCTCAGAAATGAATTTAGTGAATACAGTGTTTATATGATTGCCAACAGAAATAAAAGCAGAAACTAGAAAGACAATATCCACATTGTAATAAACTGGGATTCTTTATTAGGTGATTAGACAAGGGAAAATTGCACTATTTTGTGAAAACTGTCTCAAACATGTCCCTTTAATGTCTCCATTTGATTGGCACCGGAACACACATGTGGTGGAAGAATTGTTGTAATTTTACAACATTCTGGTTCTAGTTATAAAATAGATGATTAACCAGATTAACTCAAGTGAGAGAAGGCAGCAGAAATCCTTACTAGATACATTCAGATGGATGCAAAGTGAGTTAAACACCCTCATACTGCTACCTGCCATGGATGACATATGCTATCTACATCAATGGCAAAGCACTTGGCTGCCTTTCAAAAGAACCCATATTGTGGTGATTGCCTATGTCATTCAAATACGCTGAGTCAGACCTGCCAGAAACTTTTTCCTTAAAACACACCTTCAGTTGTCAGCCAGTCCAATCACAAACTGACCTGTTCCCTGGGATGTTGATATTATGGGACATTACAAGTGTATGTGGAAAGCACTATTGGTGATTTTTCTGGATTGTGTGATTGCATTGCCAAGTTCATCAATGTGTATAACTGGTGACTGAATGACTGGTTTACAGTTTGTGAATGATCCATTAACTTGTAAATACTATATATATATATATAGTATTGCACACCAAGGGTTCATCAAAGACTGTCCTCAAGTCGTGTTCATGCTTCTTGAAGAAGACCGGAGGACTGAAATGGTAACAACTGAATAAAGTATACTAGCCAGCATGTGCAACACTTTTTTTTCCTTTTCTTGAATATACCTGATATATCATTGAACTGTGATAAAGGATGCTTGCTGAATTTCTCTTGATTGATGTTTAATTTTCTTCCTGTTTTTCGGTTGGAAGGGATGTAAAACCTACAGTTTGAGTTGCAGTTATTTTCTGTTGAACTCGCTGAACTGAAGGAGGAGGTTTAATTGGGAACTGAATGACTTGAACAGACCTTTTGTTTGTGCGAAACTCTATTGGACTGCTTCAACTTATCTCTCCCACACACTGGACTCTACAGTCTCCCAATCCCAAAGTGACCAAGCAGTGGAGGTTGACTGTGCATTTTTCTTGTTCTTATATTAGCTTTTGTGTGATATTTTGAATTGTTGATGTGCTGAAAATGTTGTGTCAGACTGAACTGAACAGAAAATACCCATTGCACAAGTTGCACAGAATCGCTGCTGCATATTTACAAATACGGGAAAAAAGGGTTAGACTTGTTTAACAGAGGGAGAATTATGACTGTGTTTATTATAAACTATGAATGTTTTATACCAAGTCCAACTTGTCATATCTTCTCTCTAAATGTGACTGGTCATCAAATGCTACTCCAACAGAACTTGTATTCAAGTGTGAGAGCCATTACCTTCCAGTCCATTCCCAGCAGTCCTGGCAAAATCCACAGCCATCCCAGTGTCTGTCTTCCCCCTCGGTTGGAGAGGATCCGAGACGCCTCGCACTCTGAATGGTAAACCGAGCCGAGAGCGGCCGGCCGGCGTGCATTAATCAGATCCGACTTGCATATCTGAGCCGCTTAATTGCATGGAGGGAAATGTCAGAAAGCAAATGAGTCTAACATGTCAATGTGTTAATTCTGCTATCGATTTCATTGATGCGCCATTCACTCTCTCAGCTCATTAAAGTCAACCTGTCAGACCACACACACACACACACACACACACAGAGATGCATAAGGGTTTCTTCTTTTTGGAGAAAGAGTCTGACTATATTTCATATTGTCAGACATTCTGCACTCAACTGCTGCATCCACATTGACCTTGTTCATCCTGCAAGTATCCTTGTGGATACTTGCTGGTATTTATGGAGATAATTGCCTTTTCATCTTTCAAAATGATTTAACAAAATACCCTAAAGTACCGTGGGTGGGATCTAACAAGGTCAGCCTATCACATGTGCTCCTACAAAATACGACCAATTAGCCCCCACTTATTTTTTTGTTTTTTTTGTATTCTTTGAGAATCTGAAGTGAGGCATGGTTGGGTCAGCATGTAGAACAGCTGACCAAAATCACTTCATTTAATTGGAAGTATGGCAATTAGTGTGAAAGGGTTTGGTGAAATGTGCAAACAGGAAGAACAGCAGGTTAGATCTATTAATGGATGAACCACAGTTTTAGAGCAGATAAAACCAACACGAGAAATTCACATTAATCCAATGTATATAGATTAATGTTAAAAAAAAAAAAAAAAAAATAGAGATCTAATTTCAGAAAAGGGAGGCCAAGACATTCAGGCCAGATCCTACTAGACCCAAGGACAATTTAAGTGAGAACACCAACACTGGCAGCAGTAGAAGAAGCCAATTGTCACCAGTTAAAAAGTGGCTGTGGTGGAAAAAGAGCAGCAATACATGTGATTTTTCCTGCACTTCACAGTCCACTTTCCCCATCAGAGTCAAACAACACGTTTTTGTCCTGTAATGATGAGCTGACATACTCAGTATGCTTGGATCCACTTGGGGATGAGATACATCAGCACAGACCAGATACCTGCAGTCATACAACAAGAGCCCCCCCCCAAACTAATTACATTGAATATAATTGGAATGATTTGGATATAGAACCATGCAATCAAAAGTGTAAAGGCTTGTTCAGATCAATGATTCACAATGAGACTGGATACAACTTGCAAAAGAATCCCTGAAGTCTGATTGTGAACATTCTAAAACTGGGCTGTTCACATCAACTCTACACAATGCACACAGATACATTTGACCATTTCCATAGCAATGAAGCACTAGCAAACCCCACTATTTCTGCCTTTATACATTAAGCCCAGTTCCTCCCAAACTACTTGCAATGCGCCACTCTGCAATACCTGCAAAATGGTATATCATTTCCATAGCAAAGACTTTCTGTACTTCCGTTCTAGCTGATGACTTTTCAAACTTTTTTATAGCTAGATATAATTTATAGTGTATAAACATATGAATGAGGTGAGGAAGTGATAATTAGTTAGTTGCTACAGTATCATTTCTAGTATTGATGAAACTGATCAAATAAAAAAATTAAAAAACGAGAGGGTCAAGGGTCGTTTCCTTCGTCCAACATACTGCTGTTTAGATCAGCTGACAGTTTGTTGTCTTTGCTATGAGTTGATTGGCTGTTGAAACAGGTAATGTGGCTTACATTCTAAAACAAACTGCTTCAGTCGAGCTGAGATGGCCCAGTTCATACTGTTACCCTGCAACGTACTCATTCATCATGAATCTTTACTTTGAACTTGGCTTAAGAGACTTTTACCTGTGTTGTACCATCCAGTTAAACATAACTGTGGTTTACAGATTGAGAATCAACCCCAAGCATGATTAGTTGTTTCCAGGTTCATGTCAGAGCAAATATGCATCAAGTCAAACCTTTCTCAGACACCTCTCCATGATGCATAACCTCCTTCAGTGTAACTGTGTTAGTATGCGGTCTGTGAAAGTAGCCACTTACAGGTTCCTTCTTCTGTTAATGGCAGTGTGATACTGAAATTACAGTAAAATTAACTTTGTCATATTTTTTCCTGTCACAACAAAAAGAAAGCAGCTCCAGCACTGTTAACACATGCAGTCATACTGATGCTGCACTGTTTTGTTGAAGTGAATTTCCATGTAATGGTTTATGTGGGTGAGGGTGTAGAGTGAATGAGAGCCTACATCCACCCTACCTAACGTAGGGTAATAATGCCTTTTTATCTCTGTTTCAGCCCTCCATCCAGATTAAAACTGTCATTAAAACTTTTCTTGTTAACATAAACAGCCGCCGGCATGTTGTTAATGTATACAGGGTAAAAAGATGCAAAACAATGATGTAAGCTGTGGACTTTAGCACCGCTGTGCAGTAGCAGGAGAAGTAATGTATGCTAAAAGGTAGAGTTTACAGGCTGCAATTAACTCACTATTTCACGTTGTTATCTGACACTAAAAATATGTCAATGAGGCTAACTACTGTATATTGAGAATTTGACTGCATTGACAATAATCACAAATAGCATCAGGGGACTGAACACAGGTTGAATGGGCTGACACTCTACCTATAAATGACAACTTTCTGTCAGTACTTATTTCTTAGATCACTCATTATAACTGTGGATATAGTTGGTGATACAACAAAACTATATGTATGAAATCACCCTTGCATTTTATTTGGACACCTCATATTTAAATGAGTAGCTTCAAGAATTTGTTACATTTCAGGACAGTTTTGAGTGTTGACCACAAACACACTTTCCTAGAATTTCCTATTGTGTCATTATTGGAGAGATGCTTTTATTTGCTTGTTGTTTTTAAGTTTACACTGTTGAAAAAAGAAGCCAGTTGCTGTGGTGGCGACAATATCAGCCATCAGGGATTTGAACCATCACCTTTTTGAGACACTGCTTCTGATCCTTGATGAAGCCTTCTTAGCCTGTTCCTATTCCTCACCACCATCGTGCTGCACATTATATGCACTTCAAACTCTACCTGTACACCTGTGTCTGCATCGTATATATGTGTGTGTGTGTGTGTGTGTGTGTGTGAGAGAGAGAGAGAGAGAGAGAGAGAGAGAGAGAGAGAGATAAACACAGAGGGAGAAAAGTGGGGGTGGTGGAGGGAGGGAGGGAGGGAGGGTGGGGGGTTAAAGA
Source organism: Scomber scombrus (assembly GCF_963691925.1). Classification (NCBI taxonomy): domain Eukaryota; kingdom Metazoa; phylum Chordata; class Actinopteri; order Scombriformes; family Scombridae; genus Scomber; species Scomber scombrus. The sequence goes on from NC_084989.1 coordinate 2,111,805, forward strand.
GGAATAGAGAAAAGGGCTGGTTGTCATAGCAACTCTGTTTTTCAAGGAGAGTCAACCATTCATTTCCACACTGAAGACTGCAAGGGAACACTTAACTGTTCTTCGCCTAAGGATACTACTTTAAAAGTCTCTCTCTCTCTCTCTCTCCTCCCTCGTCCTGCCTCTACCTCGCTCGCCCTCACTGAAGTGTCAATCTGAAGTGAAACATTCCGGCTTTCGTCTGCCACTCCAGTCCGCCAGATCTTTTGTTCCCTTTCTGTTTCTCTCTCTCTCTCTCTCTCTCTCTCTCTCTCTCTCTTTTCTGCTCAGCTCCTTCCCTCTCTCGCTCATTCCGTCCCTTTCTTTTCATTGTTTCACTCCTCCCTCAACCTCCAGGAATCTCCTTCAATTCAAATCTTTGACATAACAGGATTGAAAGCCACGTTACCAAAAGCAGCAGGGTATCAGCAGGGGGGCTTATCTCTACTACTACTCATTAATTGTCATATTTTCAGACATTAATACATTATTTGATTATCTGATTTAAAAGTATCACCGTTTTCAGTATAAAGCATATCCTGCTGTAAGAATGCATGTCGCATCATATCAACAGTATGTGCCAGAGGCAATCATTGCTCATGCTTCTCTCTTACTGTGCTGCTCACACTGCATTCAGTCCAGGTTTGGGAGAGGAAAGAGAGAGAGAGAGAGGTGTGATGAATGTGCTGAGCCTCCTGTCAGGGTTGGTGGCAGAGCTCATCTGACAGGGAGCCATTTGATTCGCCACTCAGCGGGACATAATCATTACCATGGGACACACACCTGGTCATGAGCTGCACAGGTATGCGCAGACTGACAGATGACACCATTAACTACCTCTTCCACTGCGACATTTGCTCTGACTGCCGCTGTTGCCTCTGTTCTGACTGCTACCCCGTGGAATTATTATTATTATTTTACCTGGAAATAGGAAATATAGTTAGGTGGATGCCACTCACAGAGGTACGGGTGCATACTTGTGGAAACATGGGTGGACAAGTCCTTTGGAAAAGCTAGCACAAGACAAAATGATGAGGAATAGCAGAAAATTGTGGATTGCTCACTCCAGGTTGGGAATGGGTTACTAATTGAAGGTGTTCAATGATCTCATGCAGAATAGAAGGCGAGATTGACAGTTGTGTTTGTGCAGCATTAGCAATGATACAGGCGAGCTGAGGGTGAAGCGCTTCATGTACCAGGAGCTTTCATGTTCGACCCTCATGAGTTTATGTGTGTCGTGGGTGGACGAAATACTGAGATACACACAATTTTCTTTCCAGTTTACCCTTAAAGAGCTCGGCTTTTGAAAAAGGAGCTTTGCGTACAACCGCTGCTGCTGTCGTGTTGAAAGGAGTCAGTTGAGATGGTTAGGGCATCTGTTGTCAAAACGCAGCATTGGGAGGCAACCCTGGGGCGGGCCCAGAACACACTGGAGGGATTACATATCCCATCTGGCATGGGAACGTCTTCCCCCATCTAGGGGAAAACGTTCCCAGGCCAGATCCAGATGTCACTCGAAGCCCTACGGCAGATCTTTGTCCCACTCGTCACATGTTCCCTCCACACAGTTTGTTTTCATACCAGCTGATGTATGGTTTTTGTGGGTTTACATCTAGCCTTTGCACCACATGTGTCTAAATCAGAGATCTGAATCTAGGTTTTCTTTTTTTCCCCAGGATTCTTCATTGGGGGCCAAGCAGTGGACACACAGTTTATATGTTTGGTTTGATTCATTTAAGAACTAACATGATTCATAATAGTGTTTAGTTTCATGTCTAAGGTCAAATGTCATTTCCCCATAATCAGTAGGTGAAGGCTAAACACAGTCACAGCTTATTTTGTACTCATTTGGATGAAAAATGACTCGTACGTGAATATATTTTCTGAGTTGCAATTTATTTGCTATCCACACATGATAAACAGCAGCCTGCTTCATTTATGGTTGATTGAAGTTATGTTATTGTTGCCTTAGAGAAAGAAAAAAAAAATGTAATGATTATTTGTTGTAGGGTAAATATGTGTGTTCTGTGGGGCCTTATCTGGTCTTTTTCTATCCTTGGATCAGTAGGTCTAATGCAGCACCAGTCAAAAGTCTGAACCTGGTTCCAGTTTTAGATTTCACACATTAAAATGTCATTTCTGATTTAAGGTTTAATGGACTTAATTTCAGTATGTACTGTTGAGAGAGCACAGTGACACCATGGTTTTAATTCTTCTCAGCATTAGATGAAACAAGCTTGTATTCACTGAGATTCATTTTGTCATCTGCAGTAGATTTGTTAAAAATGATGTTAAAGTTTTTTAATGTAAGCTATGAAAGTCAAAACTTCTACTCTAATCAGGGGGCCACTTTTTTCTGGAGTGTCAGATTTAGCCAATATTTGCCTACCAATTGCAATGAGGAAGTGATGTAGACATCTCATTTGGAAATGAATGCCATTTCTTTTACTTTGAAGGTGAAATGATATCATGTATCTGGTTTCACTAATGTACAAACTGCAGCGTCTATCAAAACCAGGTTTGATTACAGTGAAGACGCAAGATACTTTTAAGGTCAGTGGTCCACATAAAAGTGAAAACATAATGAGGTACACACATTCACAAATATCCCAGAGTGTTGAGCAGATGTGGAGATGCAAGTTGCCACTAACAAAGGCATTTACATGTCCTTATAATTGGATTTTGTTACAAAGGCTGGAAAAATCTTAAGTGTATTTCTATGATATTGTCCTCATTGTTACCTTCTGACAAAAGCTCAGCTGTTTGTGTCCAGATCATTGTTACACCAAGGCTGTCTCTCTCTTTCTTTCACTCTCTCACTCTCCCTCTGTCACACACACACACAGTTGTGTTTATGAGGACATTACATTGATACATATATATAATGTCTATTTTCTTCCCTTTTAGACAGTGAAGTGTTTTCTTTTTTAAGGCATTGTGTTGTGTCAGTCTGAGGAATCAGTGGCTTAAGTGTGGTCCAGAGCTTCACTGTAATAAATTGATTATTTCTAACTGGTTGAGACAGATTATGATACTGTGGTAGGGACAAATAACACTAACATAACAACTATAGGAATATTAAAGGAATTGATAAAGCTTGTTTCTGAAAGAATGTGTAGCCGGACATGGGGGTCTGTTTTTCAAAGTAAGATCCCTATCTGTTGGTTCCCAGCAGAGCAAAGGGACTTTCTGACCACAGGACTGAATCAACATCTGGTAAGTGTCTGCAGACCCAACTCAGAGGATTAAAACTTCACACCCCCATAAAAGACTGATACTGGGGTTTGTGAAATTACCGAGACATCAAGACCCTTACTGTCGTCTCAGAATAACAATGACTTAGAATTTACAACATATTCACTTTTGACTGAACTTTCACCTCAACCTCTGCCTTGTTGACAAATGGCAGAAGTCCCCAATTACTTTGAGTTTCTTAACACCCCTTCTTTTTGTCTGCCATTCCAAGCAACAAAAGTGTTTTTCTGACTCTCCAATTAAAATGCTTTTAAAACAATTCTGTTATTATGTTACCATAATAAAGTCTCAAGGAACAAACCTTTAAATATTACCACTGTCAAAACACCTACTGTTAAGATCAAGATGCATTAACTCACCAAATATGAATGAAATAAAGTAAAGATGTATAAATGTATACTACACAAAGTACCTGAGTAAATGATATACACATTGATACTGTAATTACTTTAGTTGACCGTAACAGCCTTTTTACATTCGTTCAACAAGTTAGTTCATTATTACTATCGTTGTGTCTGTATTAAAATGAATGATATGCTATACAGGATGAAATACTCAAATGTGAACGATGATGTTGAATGGATTGCGTCAACCGACTAAAGAATTGATTAATCCGTTAATTACTTATTCCCCTCTAAAAATTAATTAATTTTAGGAGAAGGAGCCATTTGGTTGGTTAAGGTAGGGTTCCACCCTGAACACCTAGACCAAGCCCCTTCACACAAAAACAGCTGGAGATGCAAATTCTCTCTCTTCTCTTAACTTAAAGGTAGGGTATGTTGTGTTGTTCAGAAGCACTTTTTGTTATACTGGGTGAAATGGTCCTTCTATTATCAGAGGTATCAATACATTATGACTTTAGAAAAAGGAACGGAAAAAATCAGACCTCTGTGACAGCCACAGGACTGATAAACCAACCGACCAATCCATGCTCTTCACACCGAAAAGCAAAAACCAATCAGGTGCCTTCATGTCTAGTTCTGCATCCGCCCCCCTCTCTCCCTGCCTACCTCACATGCACAGTCTTCGCCTATCGCTGTTGCCGGTTTGTGGGGGCGTGGCTTGGACGGACTCACTGACAGGAGGGGGAGCAGCGGGGTGAAACTTAGAGGAGGTGCTATTTTCAAATCTTGCTAGCTCTCTTGCTAGCTTTCCAACATTACAAACCCTACCTTTAACTCTTTAACTCTTCACCTTTATCTTAGACCTCTTCGCTTAACTTCTCTTCTCTTAACCTCTAAGTCTCTTCTCTCTTAATTTCTCTTCACTTTTTAACTCTTCTATCAAATATTTCCTTCTTCCGAAGGTGGTGCCCCTGATTACAAAATATTTTAATATCTTATAATATCCATAATTTACTACAACTGCAGGACCCAATAGATTGCTAACATAAATGTGATAATATTGTTGCTCCTTAAATCGGTTGAAAACTATTAAGAATAAAGTATTTAACACTTTTAAAAAAAATACATGCACAAGTCCACACTAAGCCAGCTAAATCTGTAAGTCATCTTTTTTCTCTCTGTTTTCGTCCTCTGTCCAGACTGAAATATTTTCTTCACTGAAAACTTTTCTAAAGCCTGCAGAGTGTGTAAATGTAAAAATGCTGGTTTGGCATGTGGTGTGTAGGGTGTACAGGGGAACACAAAGCTTTGAAATGCTGTTATATCACTAACAAAACAGATGGTGGCAGTAGCACAGCGTTTCATAGGAAGAGGAAGAAGAAGAAGAAGTAGAAAAACAACAACAATAACCACAATGGTTGACAGCTTCATGAAAGCGTTCTCTTTATTGTCTACTGTGAAGCTATCTACCATCTTTCTAATTATTATAATATGCTGCATTAAACTAAAGGTCAAGAAGCTGCTGCAGAAATGGAAACCATTTCTTCTTTGCTAGTTTTCTGCAACTGACTTGCTCGTCTGTCCACTGTTCATGCCCAGGAGGAACCGTTTTAGTGTGTTAATGTGGACGGAGGTCTTTGCAGAAACAAGTTTAAACTCCTGCTGTGGGCGAATTTAGCTGACTTAATGTAGACATATTCTTAAACCCTTCTCAAGTATTGGATGCCGGGCCACCCGCTCTCCATTCTGCAAAAGTATTACTTATGCTACATTTTCTTTCTCTGTCTTGTACTTCCATGGTCATTCCTCTTCACCTGCTCTCTACCTGATTTCTTTTTCTTTCCCCCCTCTTTTGCCACGTCTCTCTGAAACAAAATCATATACGTGAACTGCCGAGTTGGATGTTTTTTTTTTTTTTTATATCTAATTGTTTCAATGCCCTTGTGATGTGTATTAAAGTGTCGGGGAAATGTAATTGCCTGTCAAGCGTATTTTTTTCTGCACAGGGGGAAACTAGATGCTCTCATACACATGAATGCTTTTATCCACACTGAAAAAAACTTCCCCAAAGTGATGTCAGCTGCCCAGGAAATAATTTTTAACCGAGATTGTTTGATGTGTTTGATTGTACCAGACTAAAGTCAAGTACCACAGAGTTAGTCCCTCTCCATCGCAATGTCTGTAACTCCTCCTAGAAGATCCTCATGTGTTCCCAGGCCAGATGGAATATGTGCACCTTACAGCATGTTCTGGGTCTGCCACAGGTCTTGGGACTATCTCCACAATGAGCTACCTCAACTGGCTCCTTCTATAGTAAAAGGAGCAGCAGTTTTACTCCAAGCTCCTCCAGGATTTTGTGAAAGCGAACTGACATGAAGCATTAAGATTTACCGTTAGTTCATTTATTATTCTTTCTTTGTTGCTGTATCTCTTTGTTATTTCAGAAGGTTTGGTTTACCATATGTTGTCAGGAGATTTTTACAGCCCAGCATGAGCCTTCAGGGGTTGAGGAAATGGAATGGTTGAACAAGACTCCCTTTAATCCACCATTGGAAAGGACTGAAAAGAACAGTTTATGAAGAAGCATACTGCCAGCTTAAAGACATCATTATGCTTCAAATGAAGTACTTGTCAGATTATCCAACAGTGTTTAGAACCTGCCCCCCTCCTCTCTCCCCTTTCTTTTTTTTAAAACATTAAGGTGGCTGCATCCGACAGTCTTTATCTTTTGCCGAAACTGAAAATCCAACTTTACACAGCAATCAGGCAGGTGTGTTGAGGTCTGGCCTTGTCTCTCTCATTCTTCACACAGCTACCTCTGTTTCTTTCTGTGTGAATAACTGAACACAACACCATGCATGCCTTCGGGAAGAGACTGAAAGTGTGAATTTGTTTGATTCATTGTGGCTCATCTTGCCTTCTTTTTCCCTGGCTCCAAACACTTTGCAAGAACTAGTGTATTTGAAGCATACCGAACCCTTAATGCTTCCTTTCATTATTTTACTTGGCGAAGCAACAACCCAAAGAGGCCATTCCAGCAGAGTACTATAGGTTATGAGCAATGTACTTGTATAATTATTTGTTCTTCTATGAACAAACAACTACTTTTGCTGTATTAATCCTGCTACTACTATTACCACTGCTCACACATGCTCACATAACAACCGGCTCATCAAGGGTCAATTTAGAAGTTCTTTGTTTGCTATACTTGGAGGCTTTCTCCCTCTCTTCATATTTGTTTCCATCTCTATTGTTTTGAATTATACATCCATGGTTGCACAGTTCCTGGACTGCTCAGCCCCCATTTGTTCTCTTTTTGTTTACAAGCCTTATGTTCCTGTTACAGTGCTTTCCCCGGGGCTTCAGGAAGCCGTATGCTAGATTGATGGATGCAACATGTGTTGATAGAAAAGAAAACTTTCCTCAATTAAGCGTGTTGATCGACTGAGCATCACACAGCAATGAACCCTGGAGTTGTATTCGTGAAAGATCTCAAGGATAAGACTGACTCCTTACTGTCCAACTCAGAAGAAACTTTCAGTAGGTTACATGTACTTTGAATCACACTTACAGGAAAACTACACTTTATTAGGGCCTGAGCACCGACATAATTCCTTCAGGCCCTATTGTTCCTGTTTCTTCTTCTTCTTCTTCTTCTTCTTCTTCTTCTTCTTCTTCTTCTTCTTCTTCTTCTTCTTCTTCTTCTTCTTCTTCTTCTTCTTCTTCTTCTTCTTCTTCTTCTTCTTCTTCCTAAATTAATGACTTTATGGCAGCCTAAACATGCCCAGAAAGTCAGATATTTTATTGGTCCCAAAAATGGGCATGGCAAAATGGGTCTACAACGCCACCTACGACATCTTCAAATGCGAAGCCCCTCATTCCAGATCAACCTAGGTGAATGAAATTTGGTAGGGTTATATGTATCATGACCAGCTGCACGAAAAAGTCTCTGGAAGACATACCTTTAGCAAGGCCGAACTTTGTGATTGCGATACTTCCTCTGCTGCTCTTTCACTAAACATGGAGTCATTGCTAAGGTACAGTAAGGACAACATAGATACCTATATATTGTTTTCTTTCTTATTTGATACATAGTTAATAGTTAATTAAATGATATAGATAGATTATTTCCAGCCAAAGAGAAATCTAATAACACCTCTTTGGCATATCCCCTGAGCCATTTGTCCTCCCTAGATTGGGGGATCAATATTTTACTAAATCCAACTAAATCCAATATTCAGTTCTGGCAGTCAATACTTTTAATTTAACACATTTCAAAAATATATTTAAGAACATGTTCCCACTCTTCAACTGAATTACAGGGTGAAGGCAAGACATAGGACAACACTATCATGTAAAATACATTTATCTAGTTCATATTTTATATGATTATCGGCAATGTAGCATACACATCAATGCCCACTGATAACACCGTCTCCAAACCTCTACAGACCATCTTTAGACAAATTATCCTCATTAAATTTCCCAGAGCTTTAAGCCACATGTTGCTCAGTTGTCATGGAGATGCTTAAGTTGTTATTGCATTTCATAAGAATGGAAGTCATATGCCAATAGGTGATTGTCGAGATGATAACTTTTATCCCTGTTAAGAGATAATCTCTGGTGTCAGTTGTGAACGTCCTCCTTGATCTTTCTCCTGTCACCCACTGACTCCTGTTCAGTGACCTTTGACCTCAGATACTGTGAGCAATTTTTTATATGAACAAAGACCAAAGTGATATCCTCACTTCTTGAAGGTCCTTGGTGAATATAGCACTTTATATGATTTTATGTTGTTGATGTTCTGTTTGTCCTTTTTTAATGATGCTGCTCCTCATGCCTTTTAAATTTCCCCTCGGGGACAAATAAAGTGTTTTGAATTGAATTGAATTGGATTGATTTGAATATATGTTCTATAATGAATGTAATGTAATGGGAAAGACAATGTTTTACCTCCATGCATTCAGCAGACAAAAAACAGTCTACACTAGAATGCATACAGTTTTTGCAAAAGAGTGACAGATGCACTTGAATATTAAATTGATGCAAATGATGGAGTACAGAATATGTGGCTGTTGCTTGGTGGAAGCCCAGGGAATGAAGTCACGGCTCGGCTCACACCATAAGGCTGTGTGTTTTCCAGTGGTAGGCATCCGTGCCAGGCGTGCCAAAGGTTACACTGGAATCCATCATCACAGGAACAGCTGAAACAGCTTCACAGCAGCTGGCACAAACTAGACATTCTCTGTCCACTCACTGCCCACCCAGTGTATTACTGTACTAGAAAAGGGTAGTTGGCGAGAGTTGTTGCTGGCTAGCTCCAGTATTTTCCCTCTGGGCAGCTGCGTACGACAGGCCAGTTGTTTGACTGCAGCAGCATTGGCAGGTCCAGAGTGTAAAATGTAGTGGCATCAAGTGGAACTGACTTGGCAGAAATACAAGTACGTTTTAATCAGTGTGTATTCCCATAAAAATAAGAATTGTTGTGTTTTTGTTACCTTAGAATAAGACCTTTATGTCTACACACGGTGCAGGTCCTCCTACATGAAGGCCGCCATGTTGCACCACCATGTTTCTATAGTAGCCTAGAAGAGACATACCAAACACATGATTTAGAGAGTGCCTTGGAACATGCTTGGAAAGAGAATGGGAGGGTATTGACTACAACTTCACAGCTAGATGCCACAAAATTCTAAACACTAGAGTTGGACCCATACCTTCTAGATGTAATATTATAAATGATACATGTTTTTTTCCTCTCAATGACTTCATTGGAATAAATCATAAATTAATCTGCGCTCTAAAAAAAACTCAATCTGAGCATTTTGCCCTAATCAATGGCTAAAAGTAGATTAGACATTTATTACCACGAGGAGAGCAAATATACCAATTGGAATTTATATAAGCAATCAACTGCTCTGCTGTTACTTTCCCATAACCTTCAACAGCAAAGTTTTATAGTTGTTCAGTGAGTTATGGTCTAATGAAGGCCTCTCAAAATGTTGCTGAATGATTGCATTTTTAACATAATAATTCAAGTTGTTAATTCACTGCTGGTGATTAATAGCATGTGGGGATAAAATGAATCATACTTCCTGGAAAAATGTGGCTGAAAAATGTGATGTGAATACATATAATGCTTGATTTTGACAAAAAGAAGTATATCTAATAATAAGGACATGCCCTGAGTATTGCACATAATATGTACTCTTAAAATTATGACCTTCTTCAATGGAGGGTTTAAAATATATTGCATAGTTCTATAAAATTGAGTTTATTCAGTTCATGAAAAGGTCAGCCTGTGTCAACCGTTTCATCCGATGCTTTAATTGTCAGTAGAGGAGGAGGCTTAAAATGTGCCCTATTGTGTTTTCTAATGAATTAACAGAACGTTTCTTTTTACATTCAGTGTTTCTCACTCAAAAGCACTCTGCGTATCCTTGAGGCCTAACAAATGTTTTGAATCAATTTCCTTACCCATGAAACATTTCTAAAGATATTTTTTTCAGTCAGTTATCATTATTGATGTATTATTTAGAAGCAACATTTATTTTAGGGTTGAAGTATGTGAAGGAGGAGCTAATGTTAGCTACTGCATTTAGTGTGGGTTAAATTAATCTATAGTAGTATGTTATTAGACCATGATCATTTTAGTTTTAATATGTTAAAGTGTAATATAAAGCCAAACTTGTCAAATAAGTGTAGTGGAATAAAAGCTACAACATTTCCCTAATGTGGGAGTATAGATGTAGAAAGTAACTTAAATGGAAATAATGTAAAGTAAAAATTGTCCTTCATCAAAAGTTACTTTACCACCACAGTCAATAGTAAATTTACATTTGGTGATTTTCTCTGATCCACAGCTAACTGCTCTTAAGTTTTAATATGATTAACAGCATTACAATAATCTCACTCTACACTGATGGCTACTTAATGTAGTTGAGGGTAGCTGATTTGACTGAGTCAAATCTGTCTAATTAATGTAGTGGAATAAAATCAACATTTCCCTAATGTAGGACAGAGGTAGAAAATAACATAAATGGAAATAATGCAAAGTACAAATTATGCTAAACAGTCCTTCAGTAGAAGTTACTTTACCACCACAGTCAATAGTAAATCTACATCAGCTGATTTTAACGGATCCACAGCTAACTGCTCTTGAGTTTTAATATGATTAACAGCATTGCATGATCTCACTCTACACTGTTGACAATTTAATGTAGTTGAGGGTAGCTGATTTGATTTAAAATGGTTGATTGGCCTGTGTGTGTGTGTGTGTGTAAGTGTGTGTGCAGTAATGCATTATAACCACAATGCAAGTGTGTATTTGTGCATACATCAGTATAAATGTGCCTGTGTGAACGAATTTGTGCATGTTTACATTTGTGTGACTGAGCCCATCTCTCTCTGATTCCAGCTCTCTCTCTCTCTCTTTCTGACTGAGAGCCTCTCCACGGCTGTGTGCGCTGTTAATTCAGCACAGGGTAGCAGCCTGCCTCACTGACAGGATTGCAGTCGCTTGTACACCACACTCTTCCTCTGTGCACTCTGCAGTCAAATCAGCTGTGAGTGCCAGAGTATGAGAGCACAGTGTAACGATCAGCCAAGTGAGGTTCAACATTTTATAGCCAACACTCCACTCCAGAGGAGGGCCCGCTCATGCCTGGAAGTGAACTGACACCACCCCTTATTCCACCATAAAAAATCCATTTAATTGAATAACCCAGTAAATTTAATAATCCTCAGAAGATAATCCGCCAGCTCGCTGTTGGGCCAGCGATTACCCTTCGCACCATCAGCTTTGATTCTGAATTAAATGGAGTGTTCGTCGAGCTAGTCTGCTTTTGTTATTGTCAGACGCTTTGTAGTGTGTGAGTTATTGCCCCTCTCTTTGATATGAATCATCACGCAGAAATGGAGCGAGGTCTTCATCAACACATTTATGAGTAAATCACAGTTTGGAAAAAAAAAAGAGGGTTTCCTCACTTTGGCTTTTTCTCGACAACAACAAAGCAGATGAAACATTGAGACATTCACATTAAAGACATCTTAAAAATTCAACATTGTCTGCTTTCATGTGATACTTTTATATGGGTACTGTCAACAATTAAGACATGATTAGAATGCTAGCCCAGCCAGCATGTCCATGTGGCCCCACATGGGCTAAATGAGGGCTACGTGGGTACTGAGTGGGCATGGACTTGAATTGGCCAAATCTCGCAGGTCCCACATGGTTTCAGTAACATGGGCCCACATGGGCTGATTGTATGAGCCCCATAAGGGATGTAATTGGGATAAGCGGGCATGGGCATAAATAGGGCAAATTGTATAGGCCCCATATTATTTCAGAAACATGAGCCCCAAATTTGACGCCCATGTGGGCTGGCTAAATGGGCCCTATTTAAGGTCCATTCTGATCCCACGTAGACATCATATGGGCAAACATATGGGGCCTACATGAGTCTCACCCAGTTGGGCCTCACCTGAAACCCAGTCAGAACCCATATGGGCAAAGACAGGTGGGGCCACCATGGAAACTGTAGACAACCCCACTGGGGACCCATATTGCAGCTCAAATTGAACCCTTACGGGACCCACATGGACATGCTGGCTGAGAGGTAGGTAGGGTTGAAGACCACATTCCCCACAAACCCTGCCACTGTCCCTCTGCTGTCATCGGTTTTACAGAGAAGAACAAACATGTTGGTTTTGAATCTGCTTTACTGTTTCCATTGAGCCATGTCATTCCTTAAGGTGGACTGTTGATTCTTGTCCTTGGGAACAGCAGTTCTCAACACACCTCAAGGTCCACTAATTTGCTTGTTCTGGAGATTTGGATCATATGATTGGCTCTTCATTTTTGTTTTACTTGCCACGGTGGTCTAGATGGGACAGACTCTTGTCTCTTCTCCATGCTGGCTGAAATGACTTCATAGCAAACTACATCTGCTGAGGTGATGTGGTCCTCCAAACAGGACCTTGGGTTGAGATTGCTTATTTATTTGTTTTTTTTTGTTTTTTTTTGTGTGTTTGTTGTTGTTTTTGTTTGGGGGGGGGGGGGGGGGTTGCATAAAGAAATCCTGTTGATGGCTTTTTTTTAAATTTTGAAAAAACAAATAAAGAAGACAAAAAAGAATAACAGTGTTCAAAAGGGAGTATGACAGAGGATATACTTCCCTTCTCACTAATCCTATAGTCAAATTATAAAATCCCAGTGTGCATGACAACAGTTTTATTTGTGTCTAGTAATTTTACTGATGTATTAAAATGATTCTAATGAAAATATGTTGATGTCAAAACACCAGTAGTAGTACTTTTTATTTCAAGGAACTGAAATAACTTCTAGACTGTTAGAAATAGAACATACCCACAAAAACACAAAGCTCACCAAACTTGTCCTCAGGCCCATATCAAGCTATGGTGAAATGGTGAAATCCTTAAAAATCCATCTGGCCATCTTGACTGTCATTTCCAGGAATGAAGTGTCGCTTTTTTGTTTTGTTTTTTTTGTTTATTTTTTTCCCCCTTTTCCAAGGAGAGAGGAGGCACAGAGACAAAGCTATTTTTCTCTCACTGGGTGCCTGTAAATTTACTGAGTTATGTTTCCCTCTTTGCCGGAGCTTTCTCAGCTGTAAGACAAAAAGCTAATCAAAGGCTCGTGCCTCCAGGGCAGGTAACCCCGGCATGAACTAAAAGAGAGAGCAATATCATTCTATCACTCAGTGTGCCACATGCTCGCTCCCTCTCTCCTTCTCTCCTTGGCTCTGAGAAAACATTAGTTCTCGTTATATGGAAATTGGAGGGAAATTTCCTTTTAATGGTGTATTAACACGCAGTTTCTCTCATTTTCCTCCCTGCTTGTTCACTCATACTATCCATCAGGTTTTGAGTCGAGGAACATATTTCTTTTCTTCTTCAGGAGGGTAACCATAACATTTAGTCTCGTGCGAGCTTCAGCAGAATCATTTATCTCTGGGTGTTAGCTCCAAATTTTAATATTTATCATTTCTGAATGTTACACACGTCATTTAGTGTCTCAAACACCACCACCAACAAAGAAGCCTAGAATTCACCATGGTTAGAGTCTTACTAGAGGTGGATTTAAACATGTAAAGCCTGAACTGAGAGCGGTGCTAGAGGGAAGACCACAGGGTTTATTAAAAACAGCACACATAGTCTGGGGAACATAAATATATTCTGAAATATTCCATACATTTCTACCAATTAGATTATGAGATGCTTGTGTGTGACGTTGCAATGTTGGCCTGAGGGTGGCAGAAGCATAACAGAGTGTCCAAACTGGAACGGTTCATCCTGCTGGAAGCATGAAAAGACCACATCCCTGTTTTAAAATGATAAAATTCCTCCATAACAACAATACCTAGTAAGTATTGCTTACTCACTTAGTTTTTATAATTTATTTTTTATTTAAAAGAATTCAACACCGACAACAACACATTCTTTAGTTACACTGATTTTAAGGTCTTGTTCATTCTTCATAAGGGTTGTCCACAGATGTATTATTCTTGGTTGAGAGCTATTGATTCTTGCTGAAGATAGTTCCAGGTATGAAATATCCAGCAAATACCAAAGTCAGTGAGCAACTGAAATGTCATGTGGATGTTCCCACTGCTGAACTTAAATCTTCTCGGCAGCCATCAGGTCAGTCAGCCAGATTGTTTGAGATTGCTTAGAAAATGTGAGATGGGAGTCATTCAGAGGAAGCAAAGCTGGTCCTGTTGGAATGTGTGCTCCAGATAGTTGTGAGAGGATTTTCATCACCTTTCTCCAAAACTCAAACACATCAGGATACCCCCATACGGTAAGGTGAAAAAAGAAAGGGGCAAAAGGAGCAATATGACTCTGGCGCCAGTCCCATTTGATGTCTAATTTTGGGAGTTGTATAGGCTCATATATGCTCTGTATTCCATGTGACTGTAGTGGTGATTTGGGTTTTGTAAATTGTGTCCCAATCTTAATCAAGTCCTATTTCAGAAATGCCCCTTTCCCAAGCTCTGTTAAAGCAAGTCTGCAAGTCTGCTTTAACAGAGAATGTGCTTACTTTTTACAGCCAGCATTCAAGCTTATTTATTCTCTAAAGATTTGCCTCCTGAAATGTATACATAGCATTCTCATTTTCATCTTACATCAATTCCTCTGCTCCTCTGTCCATCACTCTATTCCTTACTCCTCTCTACAGCCTGTCTACCCTCCCCACCTCCAGCCTCCTTTTCCCCAATTGACAAATTAAAACCCCTCTGGCTGTTCTCCAGCCTTCCCAAATGGGTTGGAGGTGACAAGTAACTTCCATCAACCCAACACTCAGCCCCCTCTATCTCCACACACACACACACACACACACATACACATACATACACAACCACCCATACACATACACACACACACACACACGCACACATACACGCATTTCACACACTCGCCGTATATGCACAGCCACATTTTACACACACTGCGGCAATCCTCAGCTGAGGGTGTGATCTGGGTATTGTGTGTGTATGTGTGTGTTTGTGTGTGTGGGTGTGTGTGTGTGAGTGAGTGTGATACCTGGTGTTAAACCAACTGTAAGCCCTTCTTCCTTGCTGGTATACCTCCGTCGGCAGCTTGGCCTCAGCGGACCTCACCCCACCACAACCTTGCCTGGGGCTAATCCTGGCTCACACACACACACACACACACACACACACACACACACACACACACACACACACACACACACACACATGCACGCAAACAGACACCAGCTACCTCCTTGTCTTTCTCATTTTTTCACCACACCTGCACACATACACACCCGCAGTCACACTCTGTCTGTCAACTCACTTGACATGTCCATTCATTTTTGCCCCTTCCTCCCTCTCTACAGACACACAGTTACACACACGTGCACATTTTTCCACATGCTGTATACAACATGAAACACACACACACACACACACACACACACACACACACACACACACACACACACACACACACACACACACACACACACACACACACACACAGGCTATCCTCAGGGAAGGTGTATGGCATTGATGACAGTGGTAATGCTTTCTACACCAGTCTTTTATTCCACACCCTCTGTCTATGGTGGGACATCATACGTTACAATGTGTGAATGTGTATGTGTATGTGTATGTGTGTGAAACTTGTTACTGATATACTGGATGCACTGAAAGTCATAAATAATGACTTTTCCTCCTCTAAAATAATACTGAGATTACTTTTTAAAGGGTTTCTTTTTTCAGTTTTTATTTGATAGACAGTGAAGAAACAAGAAATGTAGGGAGAAGTGAAGGGTATGATATGCAACATGGGTCCTCTGCCTGGGAGTCATGGACATTACGGTTAAGTTGTATGCACCTTAACCATCAGGCCACCAGGACACCCAGTGAGATTACGTTTAATTAACAAATGAGCAACCAGCGATCTAGTATACTGAGTAATATTATGGCCCCTTGAAGAAAAGCACAGCCGGACTATACTAATCTATATTGTAACCTTTATGACAGCATCATCTCTAGCTCATCATTATGTTGATGATCAGACTTCAGTGTTTACATTATTACAGTATTGTACATTAACTAGTCAGAATGCCCTTATTCATCCACATAGACAGCAAACTAGCATACAGTATAGGTATGTAGCCAATCAATTCATTATTTTCATAAAGCTGTTATGTCACCAACATATAATTGGCTGACAGTGACACTAAAGGCACTAAAGGGACACTCAGGACGACTGTTGCTGATGGAGCCTCCAGTATTTCTGCTTCAACGCATATGAAAAATGAATACTGATGATGTGAGGTGTGAATGAGTATACACCAACAACATAGAGGAAACAAACATTCTATTATACACAGATCATAAGTACAGTAATAGTGAATCTTTTTCTCATTACAAGTATAATAAGTGCAGTATTTAAAAATTAAAATGCATACTGGAAAGCTTTTGGAAAAAAATGTGCATTTTAAAATAAAGTGGATTGATCATATTCAGTTCTCAGATTATTTATTTTCCTTTGTACATTTTGGATAATTTGAGTTGACAGGATATTTACTCAAAAGATTAGTTCTTATATGTGACTAGTTTTACACAGACTTTTCTCAAGCTAAGCTGATACTAAAAGATGACATGAAAACAGAGTAGAACATTGATTGGTCAGTCATTTAATTCATTCATGGGCTTTTTGTTTTAAAGGCTTTCCACTGTTCCCTCTCCTCACTTAAGAGAGCAGTGTTTCTAATAATTATAGGTTATACATTATATCTTATGCATGTGTGTGTTTGTTTGCTGTGTGTGTCTGGGTCATTCACTGTCCCTCAGGTTGTGGCATGTTGATACATATTAAGCAGTAAGATATGCCCTGTCTCCCTTCTCTTTTGTTTTGGTTTACATTGTGAGAGATCTTTAAGCTCTTTGACATCTGAAATCACATAGTTGAACATATTAAAGTAATGTATGTTCCTTATTACAGTAAATGTTTTACATTGTAGGAGGAAATAATAGTCTAGTAGTTTCACACATGAGGGAAAAAAACAACACAGATTTGTCCTGTTTTTTGTAGGAGAAATGCAGAGGAGGAAAATGAAACAGAAACTAAGAGCGTCTGTCTCCACAGTAAACAACCAACAACCATCAACCATCAGACAATTTGTGCTTTGGAACGTAACCACCGTTAAACAATCAGACAACAGATTTCTGTCATTCACAGGCTTTCTCTCACAGAGAAAGCTTTCTCTCTGTCTCTCGCTGATGCTCTCAGCTCGAATCCCTTTTTCTCTCTCTCTCTCATTTTCTCTTGTCTTTTTTAAAAATGAGTCCAAAAGCCAACAACAAAGTTTTACTTTTAATGGTATCAAATAAAGAGATGTCCTCTCCTCCTCTCTTTCATGGCAGGGTTGTAAAGCTCTGATCAGAACATGCAGTCGCAGAGCCCACAAGCCCCGCCCAACTACTACACAATGGAGAAGCTGGCTGATCACTTGTTTATTCTAAGTTTATTGTTCATCAATATTGATCATGATATGATCACCAAATTCAACACTGCACTTGCTTGGGTCCCAAGCAATATACCTGCTGGGTCTGAAGACGATCGGATGAAGGGTTCTTGAGACATGGGAAGGACATACATACATACATACATACATACATACATACATACATACATACATACATACATACATACATACATACATACATACATACATACATACATACATACATACATACACACACACACACACACACACACATACATACATACATACATACATACATACATACATACATACATACATACATACATACACACACACACACACACACACACACACACATACATACATACATACATACATACATACATACATACATACATACATACACACACACACACACACACACACACACACACACACACACACACACACACACACACACATACATACATACATACATACATACATACATACATACATACATACATACATACATACATACAAACATACAGATAGACAGATATTTTTTGGACTTGGCAGCTATGGACCAACATAGATGTTCCACATTTTGATGTAAGACTTGTAAATGTTCTGCATATCTTTTCAATTAGTGTAGAAAAGGCTCTGAAACAGGATGTAGATGGAGACTAATATCCTCTATCACAAACCACACACTAATGCATTATGTCCATCAACTGTCTTCATTCCCTACCTCACCAGCATCACATGCACTTCCCTGAATCCAAAAAAAAGTGATCCACTTCAAATCTCAAAGTCTCTCAATACATCACTGCATTTATTTCTTGTTGTTTGACGTGGATAGAGCAGAGGGAATGTATTCCTCTTTGACTCTGTTTTATTTCCTTCCCCTTCTTTTTTACAAATCAATATGTCACTAATGGTTTTCAAAATCAAATGCTAACCTTTAGCCATGAAAAGGGGCTGTTTCTTTTTCTTGAAAAGGATAGAGAACAGAGAGACAGAGAGGGAGAAAGATATACATACACACACATACATACATACTCATTGATCACCACAGTTACACAGATAAAAGGAAAGTATTTGGCTTTTATTAAGATTCAGCCAGTCAGTGTGGTACACCTCTGAAATAATGGATACCATGCATTTGTGGCTTTTGTATCGATGTACCCTTTCATGTTTATGTTCCATAGTAGCACTCAGTCATCCATCTATATGCCTGTAGCTAACACACCAGTATATAATCATAGATGAAAATATTCCATTACTACAGGCATGTAAGGCTTTATTCTTTCAGAATAAAGCTACAGTAAATACTAATATAACACACAATATTTAGATGTGCTTTTGTTACTTTTTACCCAGAAATTATGGAACATCATCAACTTTTCCCTGCATAATTTTATATGAATAAAATACATTTTCGAGGAATACTGCTAACATGATTACCTTCAACGTATGGTGTGTGTTTTTTTTGTTTGGGACCATATGTGGAGACTAAAACCACACCATAATGTGTTATAGCATCCATTAGGTCCCTTTAACGTCCCGTTAATGTTATGACATACGCTGAAACTCAAGAGAGGAGAAGTAAAAATTACAAATCAATTAGTTCAGTTAAAAGATTGGTATGTGATCGTGAGCTTATAGTTAATAACTGATTTTATTTTTTTGTGCACTAAATGATGACATCACTGTACAACCACATCTGTAGGTACAATCTATTTCATAAACATACAAAAAATAGAGGTGGCTAGCTTACAGCTAACGTCTGCATCATGTCGAGTCAATCACTTTGATCAGTTAAGTACAAAACTAGGCCTATACAAGCACTGTTTTTCAGTTAATTAGAGTCATTGTTTCATCATTAAATAAACTCATCAGGAGTGTTCATTCGGCTGCAATCTGCAACCTTACCTATAGATGCCACTAAATCCTACACACTGCACCTTTAATACTGCTACAGGCTAGCAAGTGTCTTCATGTCTGTTTATAGTGAGTCTGATACGGTTAGCTGGCATTAAGTATTTTGTTAACTCAGTACAAGAGTTTCTACAGGGTTTGTGTAACGTGTTTTTCTGCCAGGAAGAAACATAAATTAAAGATGAATCCACAGCATTTTCATCTACATCTTTACCACAGAAAATAATTCAGCACAGAATCATCGGTCAAGTTGCCAAGTTGGATTTAAAGGTGGAAACAGAGTCAGAAGTGCAAATGTCTGGTGGGAGAGAGCTCCAAAGGCGGGGGGCAGATCAGCTGAAAGCTCTTGACCCCATGATGGTAGTTAAGTTGGCAGATGGGGCAAAGAGCTGGTTGGCAGAGGAGGATCGGAGAGTTCGAGAAGGTGTGTAGATGTGAATCAGTTCCGAGAGATATGATGGTGCCAGGTTGTGAAGGATCTTGTAAGTGAGGAGTAGAATCTTAAAGTCAATGCAGGATTTGATAGAGAGCCAATGAAGTTGCTGCAGGGCAGTAGTGGTGTGTTCAATAGAGGGGGTTCTGGTAATGATACGGGCGGCTGTGTTCTGGACAAGCTGGAGTTCGTGAAGAGATTTCCACGGAAGACCAAAGAGGAGAGAGTTACAGTAGTCCAGACAGGATGTGATCAGGGTGTTTACCAGGATAGCGGTACAGGTTGGTGAAAGTGAGGGACGGAGACGGTTGATGTTACGTAGATGGAAGTATGCAGTCCGAGTAACGTTATTGATGTGGGCTTCGAAAGATAATGTGCTGTCCAGGATAACACCCAGGCTCTTTACCTGAGGGGATGTAGGAACAGTGGAATTGTTGATGGACATGGAGAAACCATTACATATTTATACCTCCTGTTAGTTACATAACTGCAGTATACTAGTTGCACATAGTCAACATGTGCCTGCAGTGACTATAACTGAAATGAACACAGTCCCAGTTTGTGTGTTTGTGTGTTTGAACAGGAGGATGAATGTGATCAAAAACCATCCCGGGTGTCTGAGAACGTCTCCACAAATGAGTTAGAAAAAAAAAGAAAGAAGTCATGACAGCAATCCGGAGGTAATGCTGACAGCATGATTAATTAATCAGCCTTTTTTTAATTTGAACAGGTATTAACAGACTCTGTGGACTATGATGAGAGCAAGTAACCTTCAAGAATAATTATATAAATAAGCCCACTCATGACATTTCAAGGAACAGGTATCCACTCACTAGCAGTGGAGAGGGCTTAATACAGCACAACCTAATATATAATATTCCCATAGCTATATAAGGAGAAGAAAAGATAAGAATCCGCTTTATGAACAGTAGAACTTGCATTTGATAATAGCTACGATAAATCAAATTGATCTGGGTTCAAAAAGAGCACAAAAGGGAACTGAATATTACATGCAGCAAAAACAATTTAGAGTTATACAGCCATATAAATAATTTTGGTTTCATTTACAAAGGTTCTGAAATATCAACCTCTGAGATTTCTGCCTACACCACAAACTAAACTTCATTCTTTTCAAACCTTCACTGTTTTGGGATAGAGGCAAATCAAATTTCTTGACCTAAGTATGTCAGAGTGAAAAGCATTTCCTGATCTGGCTCCCCTATCCGCAGGGTGCATGATTTGTCACTGTTCTCCAAGGCTGTTAAAAATCACAGCTTTAAATAAATAAATACATGAATAATAATAATCATAAAATAAAAAGATTCATATGAGCGTGTTCAGATCCGCCACCACTATCATTTATGTTATGTTAGGCTTGTTGTAACGGTCACGGTTACAGTAAAAGGACTAATTGTTTGGTAAAGGTCGGTGGTCATGGTAGAAGGAAACTGATGTTGAATGTTTGGCAGGAAATTTCACTGCTTTCTGTTAAACCATCTATATCCATCCCAACTTCTTCCCTTTTGAAGTTTTCAAATCATTATCACACTATTTCCACCTTTGCTCCTGACATTAAAAGTCATCATTCACACAGCGGCTAGAAGAATCTTAAAAAAAAAGGTGTTTGAATCAACAACTGATGCTGTCATATATTCATAGCAGGATATTTGATGCTGTTTTTTGTGTTCTGTGATCCTCATGTGATGCATTTTGCAGTGTACATGCAAAACTAAGGCAATGTTGAGGTTGTTGATTGGAGACCTTCCAACTTGAGCCACCCCATGTGTGTGGGGAAGATTTCCAACCACCATGATCAATTTATTTGGTCACATATGATGAATCTGTACCTTCTCATTTTGTGGGGTTAGGATGCTCCTCTTCTAGCTGATGCTACACTGTGTGATCCATGCTGATGACCCAGGATAATAGCTGGATTTTTACATACTAATCTGCGACTTTGCACTGCTGTTGCCACTTTCACTTTGGATAAAAGTTTATTTTTAATGTGACAAAAACTGCCAGATGAAAAAAAAAGGTCAGCATTGTGTGTAATTATAATGCTGGTCCAGTTATTGCTGTTTCAAGACATGATGTTGAAATAAAAGCTCCAGGTGAGGAGGTGACACAACCATTGCCTAATGCAATCGTAAAGTAGGTGGACTGAATGGGATTTAGCAAGGAAGTGTCAATTATGCTAATTGTTTATCATTGGATGGCAAATGAGCACCAAGTTGAATATAATGTATTAAAATAACAGGGGGTTACCTCTCACTCTGAACCTCTATTTTTTTTTTACTCATGCTGTTATATAGCTGCCCATGTGTGAATATGGTGTGTGTGGGAGCAGGGGTTGGGAGGGTCAGTGGATGGCTGGGGGTTGAAGATGAAAGAGAATATTTTGGCTTCCTAATGTATCAGTTTCAGTGCACTTTGTGTGTATTTTGTGAAATGTGGTGTTTTAGCCACATTTGTGATTTGCGTGTATTTGAGGGAAAAAAGAAAGGAAGACCAAAGTAAAGTATAAATACAAGGAGAGCAGGGGAAAAGATGAACAAATTCATCAAAGGACAAACATTTTTTTTTTCTTATAGGCTTATATTAGGGTCATATGTAGAGCCAGACCAATATAACAGATTTTGTCTTATCACAGATATATTGGTAATGGCACATATGTTGTCCAATAGGCCAACGTTTCGTTATATAGGCATCATTTTTGTATATTTCATTCTTGATTCAAGTTTGATATGTACATGTTTTTTTGTATGTGTTTTATTTTTTTTAGGAATTTATAAAATTATTAAATTCCCAGTGAAGTTAAACTGTAAAATATCATCCATTTCATATCTTGATCACAAGTGTGTGTTGAAAATGTGTGTTTTATGTATATATTATGTAAGATTATCATCTGATATATCAATATCATATTTTTTTTTACTCTTTATTAGCAGTATCAGGATTGGCCCCAAAAATCCAGTATTGGAATCCAGTATCGGTCGGGCTCTAGTCATATATATTGTAGCTGTGTATCACCGTATGTCATTTTGTATGAATATTATGTGAATGTGTAAAAACGTTTTGAAGATTTGCAGTTATTAAAAAGGTTTGCAGATCTGTTTGGAAGTAAAAAAAAAAGTTCACACAGAACTCAGTTGTCCATGTGAATCCCAAGTTTACAGCTATGAATCCAATCTAAGTGTACAAATACTTTTATCCCACATTTGACCCTTTCTCCTGAATAGCCAGCAGGATTGTTCTGAAACCCTGGAGCACGTCTCGTGGATTTAATTTGTAACTGTTAACTTGGAATTCACACATACAATTGAGTTCTTTGATTATTTTTTTTTTACTCACATAGATATGGTTGTGTAATTGCAAACTTTTGTGCAAATCTTCTTTATCCAATCACACATTGGAACTTATTCGTCCAAATCTTTGTTTACAAAATATCATGAACAGCTACATATCTCCTTACAGATACAGAAATTGAATCTATTTGTCCAATAACATTTTTTATTCATAAAATATATTTTTAACACATTCAGATATGGTGATACACAGCTACAGTCTCCAATTCCAGAATATCAATACACTGCAAATTTGCATTACACCTGAAAGACTGACAGTCTTTCGATTGTTACATTAGTAATCACTTCGACCCAAAGAAACGTTTTAATGAGTGTAACTGAATCATCTGCACATCCTAGATTACAAGCAATCAGTAGTAAGGAGTTCAAAGCCATTAAAGTCATAGTCTCCTGGCAGGAGCAGATACATCCTTTTATACCTGGAATTAACAGGGAAAGAACTGCAACAGAAACATGTTTTTTGGGAGAGGTCCCTACCAAACTCAGTAGACAACAGGAGGTAAATAAGGGATAAGATGAGGTTATAATTTATTGAAACAATACCGAAGCCTGAGAGACAGCCATATGGCCATAGTAGTAACTCATGAAGTTTTATAACTACGTTCAGGAACAGAGACCATGCCTCATAATTCCCTTATTTCCGCACAAGCAGTATTTAAGTCACACTCTATCTGCATCGTCTCGTTTCTAACATCCCACACCCCCAAAACCTTTCTAAGGTGCTCTCTTTTGTTCAATTTCAGGAACCATTGGGTCTTCAACCTGGACCAGATTGAAAGACAACTCCCCAACCCAGATTCCCAAATTTTCTGGATGCTGTAGCTTTGATGGCACTGAGACAAACATAGCAGTGTGTATGTTCTATATTCTAACACTAACAAATGCAAGTTAATTTAATTCTTCACCTTTAATTAAATTAAAAAGAAAAAGAAAAACTAAAAAACTGCAGACAGAACCAGCTGTGTAGAGAACCAGGTACTGGCTCCACTATGGAAATACGCATAAAAAGACTTCTTAGCCACCTGGGCAGGAGTCACTATTGTCTTACAAGTGATAGAAAGGGTCTTTTTGAGGGCAACTCTCCAATAAAACAGAGTAACTCAGTCCTGTTTGAAATGCTGGACACAAATCCAGCAAGAAATGTCAGTGCTAGTAGAGGTTTGAGGAACCTGAGTGTCTGAGGAAGGAAAAATGATATCTCAAGTGAAACGATGAAAATAAAAAAAAATCTAGTACCCTAACTTATAAACTGTGTAATCAAATCATATCTTAAGTAATGACTGAAGGAAATGACTATGATCTTTAGCATATGGATGGGAAGAACAGGGGGTCAAACCACCATCCCTGTGATTAGTGGATGCTTAATCTATTGACTGCTCTACCATTATGTGCAGACAGATGTGCAGTTGGTGAGAGGAAAAAACACACTTTGGACAAAAGAATCATGGAGTGAATGTATCCATTGGTAATGCCAGTTTTAAATGGCCACCCTAATTCAGAAAATGTTGGGAAACAACAATCCTCCAACTATTGCACACAGATGCAATTTTACAACTGATTAACATGTTTATTTTTGTTGAGCTTGAATAAATTGCCGCTATTTACCACTGTAGCAGTCCGCTTTAATATCACAATATCCATTCATCAGTGTTTGTATTGCTCTCTTTCTTGTATTGTCCCAGGACCAGAGTTGGGGGGGGGAACATCTGTTGCTGGGCCCAGTAGGCCGCCAACATCCTCAGCTTTGCCAAAATCTCTCCTAATGTCACTACATAATGAATGTAGCCAAGGCAGCAAATGACATTACAACAAAGCACACATTCAGACATCAAGATATGGAATACATATAGATATACACAAGTATATACCCTTTACTCCCTAGATGACAAATGGTATATAAATAGTATAAAAAGGTGATGCATATCTTAAATGTCTGGGCTTTCTTCAGTCTGACTCATGTCTACAGAGGGACAGATGCAGCCATCAGGCTGTAACAGCATTACTTGGCAGCTTCAGCACAAATGACAGGCACCTAAACAGGCACCCTGCAGTACTTCATGGAAGCATACAGCCTCTGGCTTGCTTTCCTCCTCTTGTCCTTGTGCCCAGTCCTGGGCCCGAACTGCTGTCCAGTTTGGTGCCAGTTAAATACCCCCCGCTGCTAACAGTTAAACGGTATGGCTCTGGTCCATGCCAGCCCCTCTGCCCCTTATGCTCAGTCATGTGCCAAATCATTTCCCTTAGCTAACAGCTAAATATTTCCAGTCGCATTTTCTTGCCCAGAACTGTTCTCATCAGTTTGTGGATAGAAGTAACTGATCTGGACTGACTTAGAAACTCGGGATGAATGTGGAGAGAACTAATATACTGGTGTCTGGTACCAGTTCAGTATAAATTCCCCATAACAAGAATCATAACAGCAAGCTTAATTAAACTTTGCTATGGATATAAATACCTTACTTTTGCTTCCACATATTGTTTAATCTATTGTTTCTGTGTTCTTACTGGTGCCCACTTTAGATCCTCCTCTATGTGTTCTCTGATATTACTATAGCATCAGCTGGATAGAAATATAACCTTCCACACCACCATATATCTCCTTAACTCTTTGAGGAGTATCCTGAGAAGGAATTTAATTTGAAAATCTTTGAATCTGCCTTATCTCTATTGCCTTTATTGTTTAAGTCTGTTCCAAACTTCCTGAGCATATGGGAGGAGCAAGATTTGTTCTAGATATTTTGGGCATTTAGGATAATACTGTGGCTGTGCCCGATGATGTTTCGGAAGTCGATCAGAACACTCAAACACACAAGAACATGAAATGATAGAGTGATCCCTCATCTTACAGTATCGCCTGATTGTCTTTGCTGCATATGTATTACTGTATTTATTTTTAAC
The DNA here is from genome assembly GCF_963691925.1 of Scomber scombrus. Lineage (NCBI taxonomy): Eukaryota > Metazoa > Chordata > Actinopteri > Scombriformes > Scombridae > Scomber > Scomber scombrus. Next base: position 2,138,043 of record NC_084989.1, read on the forward strand.
CTGCAAGATAAACTGAAAAAATGTCAGTATCAAAAATAACATTCATGAGGCAGATAGCATCTAGAGAAAAGAAGCTTTTGTGGGAAATGTAGGACCCAGTATTCTTGGAGCTTGACCCACGCGTGGGGCTAAAAGCCTAAATACAGTCTGTGCTGCTTCAATTCTGACCATTTCTCTTAATCTGTGTCTTCTGAGTTCTCCAACTATTTGAAAGTGCAACACTAAATTGCTGGAGTGCACTTGAATGTCAACCACAGTTCGGGTTACAGCTTTGAGAGTCGACTGTGAAAAACAACTGCAGAAAATCTTCAGACTCAAATCTATCACTCCTTCTTACAGCGAATGTTAGTGCTGTATTGACAGTTCCATCATATATGTCTTCATATGGTTGTTCTTTTGCCAGGTCCAAAGCTAAGCTCTTGTTTGTCTCTCTCCACTGGCCAACACTTGCTGACTATTCTCTCGATTTTTTCTTTCTCCATCAATAATACTCCCCCTCTCTCTCCACAGGTGGTACAGATGGCGTGACAGGAACAAACACCGTGCCGGGCCTGATGGGACTGAAGGCAGACGGTACACCCTGGCCGGGTGTCGGTCTTGCCAAGCACACCACATATGGCCGAGACACTCTGGTAAGTGTTGTCTGAATTGCCACTATGCTGCTACCAACTACCAGCTAACTGAAGCTGCACTGCAACCTCCCCGAGGGCCCGTAGAGCCAGATTGGTGGTGATGGCAGTGAAAGGGATGGTGCTGTTGGGGAAAAAAATCATGTGAGTGTGTTTGTGTGAGCGTGTGTGTTATGGTCTGAGGCAGTGATGCTGGTCAGTTTCTGGAATAGCACTGACAGATGGAGCAGATTTGGTCTAAAAGTGGTCCTAATCTCTCTCTCTCTCTTTCTCTCTCTCTCTCTCTCTCTCTCTCTCTCTCTCTCTCTCCGGGGTGAAATGGGACAAAGTGAATGAGACAACATCCAGTCACTGGCTGCTAAGTGTCGGGAAAGAAAGAGCTCAGAGCTTTTTGTCAGACTTTTTTTTCTTTTCTTTTTTTTGACATTTGTTTGACATTTACCAAGTAGAACAAATTCTGCCGACTCTGGTTTATGTTTTTTTCTCCGTGAACAAATTGACTGCTTGGGAGAGTTTAGGAGGAAGTCAGAGAATAAGAACTAGAAGTCCAGTAACAGACAGCTGGAACATGGCATGATACTGAGACGGCGCTCTGTCCACTTCATTCATTCCAAATTTGCTCCTCAGCTCCAAAGCTTTTGTGAGGATGTAATTTCAGACAAAGTTGGATTATGTCTACTTAACTCTTACCAAAGTTCAGCATGATTTATAAGATATTAGGGGGGGGGGGGCTGCTGGGTTGGGGGAAAGGTGGGGCACCAGCAATTTACCACCAGCCAAGCTGTTGGTTGCTCTGTAGACAGCTTGATGCAATATGCAAGCAACCAATGACCTCACCTGTCAGTATACATGTACAGTAACGGTTATTAACTAAACTGTAGTATTGAGTCTTTTTCTGCAGGTACTTGAATTGTAGCTACATGCTAAAGGCACTGAATCTATACATGAATGAACCTTTTTTTTCTGAACGTACCTGTTGCATCACAGTTCAAATGCACTTCAGTAAGTATGTCAGTAAGTAAACGCATCACAGTGTAACCCTCATATACTGTTCTGGTCCAATTTGACCCGTTTTGACACTTGACAGATGTAAAAGAGCCCCAAATGTTGTTCTCACACCCTGAAATTGAATGACTTCGTGGCCCAGAATGCACAAAATTGAAAATATTTTAAAATGTTATACTTTTGTTTAGGTGCTACAATTTTTTTTTCAAACAGTGTCAAATTTGACTATGGATTTTGTTACATTAATAGTTAATAGTTTTAATAAGATAGTAGTTATGAGGATTTCTTTTTATGATGTAGCAGTGAAGACTGATGGCTCTAATGGTTATACAATAAACCCCACACTTCCATAAAGTTATAAAATACATTTACATCATTATTGCTATGTTATATTTTCATGTCTTAGGTCAAATAGGACATGATATTGTGTGATAGGAGATGTTTTTTCTGCTCTCTGAAACATGAATCAAGGTTTAATCACATTTATTGATCAGTCAGATCCACTATTGATGCTTTCTAAATAGATCTGTGGTCGAAAAGTTGGTATAAACACTTTTTATGAGGGGATTCTTAGACTGGGTCAAAATTCACTCGGAACACACTGCGAGAGTGTAGGATATGAACAATATGTAAGGGTTAAATGTAGTTCAGTAAAGTGAATGCATGAGCGCTCATATACTGTACATCCTGTCTCAAAATGATGAAAAACTAGTCCATGCATTTGTTACTTCTAGGCTGGATTATTGTAATTCATTATTATCAGGCTGTCCTAACAAGTCTCTAAAGACTCTCCAACTGGTCCAGAATGCAGCTGCACGCGTTTTGACAAAAACTAGAAAGAGAGATCACATAACTCCTATTTTAGCTTCACTGCATTGGCTTCCTGTAAAATCTAGAATAGAATTTAAAATCCTTCTCCTCACGATTAAAGCTCTTAATGGTCAGGCTCCATCATATCTTAAAGAGCTTATAGTACCTTATGTACCTACTAGAACACTGTGCTCTCAGCATGCAGGCCTACTTGTGGTTCCTAGTATCTCTAAAAGTAGAAGATTATTGATGAACTATTACTGCTGTATGTTGTACGGAGAAATAAAAAAGAAAACCAGATGCGTGCTGATTCAGTGTGTTGATCAGAAATATTTCAGACACTAGTTGCTGTGATGTTTCAGTATTTACAGACCAAACTGACCCGCAGCACATGTTGAAGTGTGATTGTAAAAGTGCACAGCTGCAGCAGTGACACACGTTGTGAGCACAGATCTGCTTACAAAGATCTGCTAACTTTGTTTTTTTTTACATTATAATTGAGAACAAAGTTCCAGCAGCTTTGTATAATAAAGAGAGACAAACCTATCTAAAGAAATCACCTCTGGGTGTCATTCTGCTCAATTTACAGTGTGTCAGTCCGTGGTGAGTGAGGAGCGAAGAAAAAAACTAACAAAAAACATATAAATGCATCAGTCAAATTAAATGATAAATCCGGAAAGCAGATTTTGTTGTGATGTATGGTTTATAGGAAGGATTTTGATTGGCTGTCAGCATTTTTATCATTCATAAAATTGCTCTGAAAGTGATCCAACGATATTGCTCTCCACTATTGTTATTGTTATAGCTGTGGTGTGGACTCCTCCATCCACATGAGTCAAAGTGATAATTAAAGCTATATATTTATAGTTATCGTTCTCAGTGTGGACGGCCCTCAAATCTTTGACATGCCTGTGCGGTACTGAATGCATGAGATGGGACTGTGCACATCACTGGGGTAATAACAGACATTAAACAGTATGAATATCATATAAGAGGACAGATAGGCTCAGTGGTCTGAAACTAGCCAGGACCTGAAAATAGTCCAGCACTCACTTGTTTGCTGAAGCCTTTGCTGGATTTCAATTCACTCATCTCAGTCTTGTTGACTGACGTGGCAGCAACTGAAACAAAGCTGTTTCAGTTGCCATGGGGTATTGACATGCAGCAGTGAAAGAGAGGCACTTTATGAGTCTGGTATAAAAGGCAAAGCCATCGACTGTGCAGTCGATGACAAGAACACAGGGACCTCAAGCCTCCGCTGGAAATAATAACTCAGGTGAATTTCAGATAATAGCTGTTTTTCTGGGACTTTTTTGACAGGCTTTCATCCAGTCACAGTCACTTGTGAAGGATTCTTGTTCTCTCATTATGGGACATGATATCAATTTAACGATTCTTTTTTTTTTTTAAAAAGCATTCAAAGGTTCAGGTGGAAATTTTTCTGTTGTGGAAAGGAAAAAAAAATCATAGTAGATAACTCCTACAGTGAGAAATACTAAGAAACTACATATTCTCAGAGTTGTTTCTATTTGTCTGTATGGAGAAGCAAAAGCAGACAGTTTTGCCTGGCAGTCTCCAGCCTGGCCGGCCAGCTTTTGCTTTCACCAAACAACAGAAATATTATCCTCCTGCTGCTTTTGATACAGCAGTGTCAATAATTCATAGACGCGCTCCATTTTTTTCCTCAACATAACTCTCATCCCCAGTTCACACCAGGAGCAGGACTACCGCAGCTCTGATGCATTCTTAATGCTATTTATGAGTTTTCTTTGACAGCCGTGTCGGTGTGAGGCCGGCAGACTGGGGGCAACTCCCAGGTCCTGGAAAAAGTCAACACTTTTTTCCCCCCCTCTCTCAGCTTTCCTTGCCTTTGTTGTTTCTGACTTTTTCTTTTCTTGCCTTTCCCTCTCTCTCCTTTAATTGTTTTAGCGGCTTTGCCTCTTTGTTGTTAATTCTGCTGCCTCATTTCCTGTAGCTTTTAACTATAGTCCTCTACGCAGCAGGGCAGGGAGAGGCGGGGGTGGTCCTAGCAGGGAGACAGTAACATTAAATATTCATGAAGAAGCTATTGCAGCAGTATTTTATGTAAGCAAAACTTGCTTGGTGTTATTTTTTGCAGCAGAGGCAGCTCAGCTGACAAATACTGGGGCTACTGAACCCGGATACTACAACTCAGCTCAGACTGATAAGCATGTCAGCCTATTAAAATTAGATTGAGACAAGTATGTAGCTAGTGATTACATTTTAATACATATTTTTATTATCAGTGGCTCAGAACACAAATCAGCTGCTTATAGTTTGTTCATCTAAATTACAAAACAAGATCTGTGTCTGAGATTTCTGACTCAAGACCTTCCAAATAAGACGTGCAGTCTGTTTCCTTTCACTATAAGTCTTCAAATATTATGAATATAGCAATAATTTCTAAAATGACAACCAGCACAGTTATTAGAGGGTCCAAATTGAGAGATTTAGACCATAATGACTCGTTGAAAAAAACCTGCACTGACTTATTATTTCTAGAGAGAGGTTGAACCTTTTTGAATGGGAGTCAGTTGGAGCATATAGCAGACATCAGTGGCACCTAAAGGTACTTCCACTTGGCTTCAGTTCTAAGCTCAGTTCCAATAGCTTCTGTGACTCATTGCAATTTGTCATTCAGCATTTCTTTCATCTGTCTTTATAGAAAAAAATGAAGCCTGTTCCTGGAGATTTTTTTTCCATATATTATGAGACAAATTGGCTCCACTGCAGCACTGCTTCTGAATGAATGAATAGTTTATTTCAGTCATACATTATAAGAAACAAAAACTTAACAATTTGTGTGGGTATGCAACTGATAAAACATCTACGTACATGTTTATACCAGCCTATTACACACAATAAAATACACACAGTCAATGACTGAAAAAGGAATAGTCTGAAGCCTGAGGCTTATGTTTGACTGTCCTATAAAATCCAGAAAATAACCCAGAATATCAGCAGTACAAAATAACAAAATGAACATTTACTCTACATTGTAATCCTGCATTTTTGTTTCTTTCAAAACAAGATCATCCTTATATTAACATATGATATGAGTACGTTTTTGATCCAAGGGTTGTTTTTTCTTAGTCATTTCAATCAAACTTCAAACTTTATTTATATAGCAGCTTTCATACAGGTTAGTGTAGTTCAAAGTGCTTTACAGGTAGTTGATTGAAAAGCTGATAATAAGACAGAACAAGTGACAACATAAAGAAAAAGAACAAAAAACAAAGAACAAATTAAAAGAAAAAAAATTTAGGCCAACGCATGCAAGATAAATTAAGAATCATACAAATATTGAGAAAAGAATTAAATAAAAAAGTAAAATAAGAGAGAAAAGAAAAAGGTTTATTAAAAGTAAAAAAAACAGGTTAAAATAGATTAAAAAGACAAAAGAAAAGTAGAAGAAAAGATGAAGTTTAATAAAGCTGGACTAAAACTAGGTTAAATAAAGAGATGAAGAGACCAAAAAAACATACAAAAAAGGATTAGAAGATAAAACCTATAAAATGACAATAATAAAATAATGTAAAAAACTATTAAAAGATTTAAAAAATTAAAAAATTAAAATGAATACAATAAAATAAAATAAATATACTATAAAACAATTCAGTTTTTAATCAAAAGCCAGGCTGAACAGGAAGGTTTTGAGCTGCTCACAGGTCCTCAGGCAACACTGTCTCACCATAAGTTTTAGTTTTGACCTTAGTTGCATTATTACAAGTGCCAATGTGTTTTGAATGTGAATGAGGTTTTCTTACTTGTGGACCAGAACTTTGAAGTTGTAGTTAAATGAAATGTTGAAAGGATCACTGAACTGAACATCACACACATAAAGGACAATTGTTAGTTTTGACATCCACTGCTTGGATTTCTGTGTAACTGTCATGACTGTGGTGGTAGTTCTTTGTTGTGTGTTGAGTCACGGATGTGTTTTCTTCCTCAGTGTGTGAAAAAGGGTGTTTGACATGTGAGAGGTGTGTGTGTGACCTAATTGATTCAGGTGGCAATTGGTTTTAGTGTCTTAAAGTCCCCTTCCACTCAAACACAGGTTTTTTCTTCTTCTTCCTTCAGTTGGATGTTGTTCTCTTATCTGTGCAGAATGATGTATGTACAGTTTGTTTTCATTCTCACCTGCTGGAGGAGAAACCATTCTGATTCCACTTATACCCCATGTGGGCAAATATAGGTGGGGCTACAATGGAAACTGTGGACAAACCCACTTGGGACCCATATTTGTAGCCCAAATGTAACCCTTATGGGGCCCACATCGACATGCTGGTTGGATAGTTTGGAGCCAATGGTGGCCCAGTATGGAACTTATACAAGAGTGATGTGGAAACATAAAGCCAACAGTGCATGGACTTATATGTCTTGTGTCAACCTGTTAAACTGGGGATTTTAATCAAGATTTTTCAATTTTTCAAGAAAGAGAAAGGAGTATATGCAAATTGAATAACATTTTAAGACAGCAGCTATGATTCATAGGAGAATATATATATATATATATATATATATATATATATATATATATATATATATATATATATATATATATATATATATATATATATATATTATAGGACAAGATCTTTAAGGCATCTGTAGACTATTGGCTCATCCCTGATCACATCCAGTATCACTAACACAGTGCCAGATGTAGTAAAGGACAGGTTCAATGTTTCAGCTGTCTCAATCCAACAGTCAGGGGCCCAGATTTACATTTAAACACATTTTTCTTGCTGTAATCATTCCTCCTGTTCATACTGACCATTAGAAGATCCCTTAATAATGCCCTTAACACTTACAATGGAAGTGAAATCCACATAGGCAGTGCAAAAATGTATTCAAAAGATTATCTGAAGCTAATATGAAGCTTCAGCTATCCTGTGGTGACCCTTGTCATCCCAGGTTTGCTGTTATTCACCTGTTTGTCTGCTGTGCACCACAGGTTGCTCGTTAGCCCAACTGGGAACACCTGGCGCCGGCGTTCCCGGGTGATAAAACTTGGCGGCAGCTCGCAGATTCACTCTGACTGCTGGTTGCTGCTGCTGCTGATTGCAGCTCCCTGCTCCCTGCACCCTGCTCTCCTTGCTCTCCTTGCTCTCCTGAACATACCACTAAACTACACAACTGGAACATTTAGAGTAAAAAATATTTTAGGACAAAGTTAGCGAACTTTAAACACATCAGAATCAAACAGCCATTCCTATTTTTCATCATCTATACTGCAGAGTATTTCAGGGTTTTGTGGAGCCATTTCATGGAAAATGAACTCTTATATCATTGTAATTTCCACAGTAAAAAAGAAAATGGGACTCACTTTCTTCCAGAATATCATTGAATCTGCCAACCTCAGTAGCTGTAACCACACTAGCCAGACGTTGTTGTGGTCTCGCTTTTCCTATAATGTCACTTCCACCTCCATCATTTGGGAAAATTGTGAATAAATAGATAAGTCATTACATCTAAGCAATCGGCCGCTGTGGCTCGAATGTGAAAGCTTGCGGAAGATGAGTTCATGTCACGTAGGGCTGTAGCTGCCACTCAACAGGCTGTAAGCCTTCGTGTCCAGTGGATGCAATGAATAATGATGCTGGAATGATGAATGATTACGGATGAATGGATGCAGCTGTGTTTGGTTCCAGTTGTGCTGTGGTTCTGTCACATTTCTGTTGTTGTGGCTCAAATATCCACTGGAAGGGTTCTAGAAGTGGAGCCACTAAACTTCAGGTATGTTTAAAGTTTTTTTGCTGAAATGTTTTGTGATGTACAAGCACCCTAAAAGCATATTTGTTGCTCATTCATGATCAGTGCTGAAACAAGTTATTTTTGGCTGCACTTCTCATTTTAACAACATGGCCATCTTTATTTTATGAATGTGTCACCTAAATAGTGTCAGAAGTGACATAAAAAAAATGGAAAATCACCATTGCTTTAAGGTAAGTTATATTATAAATTACATTACAAAATTCCTGACATACTGTTCGGGTCCATTTTGACAGCTGTGAAACACCCCAAATGTATTTTATTTTGAAATTTGATGACTTGTTATACTTTTGTATAGATGCTACAAATGTGTGTCCATTGAGGCTGTTCCAAGTCAAATTTGAGCCGTATCTATTGACTTTCCTTTTTGTTAAATGAATAGTTATAGAAGAATAGTAGTAGATAGTAGTTTCTTTTATATTGCATCACCTGACCTGAATACTGTGTGCTGATTCGCTGAACAGATTTATCAGGTCCCATTCAAAAACAGCACTGGTGTTTTATGTTAACTGCTATAAAACGTGAATGTGCAGTGCTTTGACAATGGATGTCTTGTGACAAAATGTATATTGGGTTCACAATGTGATATGTGTGAAAAATAACTGTAGGGATGCTGTTTATCAGTTTTTCAGTTAAATATTCATGTTAAACAAACTGTCAGTACATATGCTCTGGTAAGGGCTGAGATGAAGAGAAAAAAATCTTGGAGCGATTTGGGAAATTGAAAAAGTGAAACACTTAACACAGCGTAAGCAGCATGTCAGAAGAGCAGCAGCAGCAACGACTGCTTCGTCTGTGCGTCTACAATGGAGGCGTTCAGGTGTAATGTTGAGCATTGGTCACCCACATGTTGGAAGTGTTCAAGAAGCTGACACACAATGACTGCAGGGACACATATAAACTGGGGAAATAGACTTCATGGAATACACAGTGCTGGTGGAGACAGCTGCATAGATTAAAATGAAAGATGTGTGTGACATGCATGTGAAAAACACATCTGACACGCTTGCTATCTAGACATGGAGTAACACCTCAACACTGCCTCAGAACATCAGTTTCTGGCAACTTCCTTCCAACAAAAGATACACATGTTAATAATATCTTTGCAGAATATATTCAGTCTGACCCAAACACCTGATTATTGTATCATATTTAATACATGTGTGTGTCTGTGCTCATTTAATGTTGATTTATGTACATCAGATAACACCCTGTCAC